>NC_051289.1:17785761-17890761 GCF_015220745.1 Sebastes umbrosus
GTTTCATAGCCCTATTCTGTAAAGGAAAACCAGAAGTTTAATTTCAGTTTCTTTGTCAGTCCCTTGTATGATGTTTTTGTTTATTTCACCACTACATGGTCCTGTAGTAGACTACATATTGTGTGGCAGCAGGGTGCTGATGGTGCGTCTAGATTCAATAATCAACCTCTGCAGAGACATTTCCACATTGAAAAGTGAAGAGGAAAAAACAAATTGTCACATTTCTGGAGGGGTTGTTTGTTTTGCATTAAATAATAAGGGAGAGAAGGCAACCAAAATAAAGCATTCAGGGGTTTGTAGAGACATGAGAATAGACAGGACAGACATGATCCAAGATACTTGAACTGGAATCAAAAGTTAAGTCAAGTTTATTTCTATAGCACATTTAAAACAACATGAGCTGACCAAAGTGCTTTACAGACATAGTACAGAACAAAAACAGGTCAACAGTGCAGACAACAAAATCTCACACATCCACAGACAGAGACCAAGATATAAAATCCATGAGTAAAAGACTCTTATAAAAACTGAAATCTATTTTTTTACAACCCAAAACCACTGAGTCTACTGAGATTTACTGTAGTAAATTATATGTTCTCCATAGTTGTTTGTTGAAAATAAAGTGGAAAATGTATTAAATAGACGAGTGGAATTGTTGTCACTTGTTCTATGCAAAAATCTGGAGAATAAACAGTCTTGTGATTATTAGGGGTTTTATACTGTGGCATTATTACGCACGAGTCAAATTAAGTGTATTTACCCATATTAGTTATAATGGACCTGCTGTCTGCACTGATAATCATTATTTGCTCCTTTCTGATAACTAACTGATGTTTGGATTTATTAGGCTTCACATAAATCCTTTTGTTATTAATTGGAGTTCCAAATGCGAATGTTTACAAGGAGCGACCTTATAATAATGACGCATCACAACAGCGCAGTTACGCACGATCCGCCTCAGCTCGAGACAGTGCAGGCTGCTTCATTCAGTGTGTTTGCAGCCTATGAGCAGGCATCATCACACACCATCACACACACACACACACACACACACACACCAGAGTTTAGGTGTCAAACTCATAATTTATCCAGGAAATGCGTGTGATTTCCAGGAGAAATATTAAGTGCTTATGTGGAGATGTTTTTTTTTCTGATGTTAGAGGATTTTTATTCCCAAAGGTGACATTTTTAGTTCACCACCACATCACAGTTTAAGTATATGTAAAGATTATTTTTTTGTTCCACAGGAGAGACGAGGGGACACTGTGACAAAAACCCGAGGAGATTTCTTTTTTTCCTTTTTTAATTTTTGCCAATATCTGGCCCAAAGATGAACACCATCGTGTTTAACAAGCTGAGCAGCCAGGTCCTGTTCGAGGAGAAGGCGAAGGAGGTGGAAATGAGCAGCAGAAACTATCTAGAAGTCATCGACGGGCAACATCCAGACCTCCTCTCCTCCAGCAACCAGACCATCATCAGAGACAACCAGGCCATCAGACACAGGAGGAGTGGGTATGTGGAGAACTTTCTGTTACACTTTTAGAATCAGAATCAGAATCAGAATCAGAACCAGAATGGTGTTTATTAAGTGGCTACATGGTTGCAGTCAGAATCAGAATCAGAATCAGAATCAGAATGGTGTTTATTAAGTGGCTACATGGTTGCAGTCAGAATCAGAATCAGAATCAGAATCAGAATCAGAATGGTGTTTATTGCCGGGTGTAAGAGGTATACACTAGGGAATTTGCTTTGGTTTTGTTGGTGCAAGTAAACTGTATAATAACAAAAGAATAGATAAAAACGTTAGAATAAAAAATAAGAATAAAAAAAATTGAAATTCTACCAATATACAATATACAAAATAAGCTATAAACAAAAATAAACATGATATAAACAGATGCAATGTGTGGCTTTTATTAACACGTGGATTAACTGATGGAGAACACCTCTATTTCATGGTTACTTCTCTCAGCATAAGTTAACACACCGAGAGAGTGATGGTTTTGTTATAGCAGAGCACCTTGTGCGTAAAATGAAGACCCACTCACACAATTTTACCACTCACAATGTTGTTTGGTTGCCCAGAAATCATTATAGATATTTAAATCAATTTCCTCCCCACAAACACTAACCATACACTTTCACGCAACACACACACACTTATCTTTTTTGATATATTTACTGTAGTTTTATTGTGTTTTATTATATATATCTTGTCCTAATTGTTTGTTATCACTATTCTGTAGTCATATTATTTCTTTATATTAATCTTGTCTCTCTAGGTGGAGGCTTCAGATAAGCCCAGTGGGTTTTTTTGCCTCTTCCTGCACTTTATATTATTCATTTATTTTTTGTTATGTTGTATAGTCTTAAATTGTGCAAAACAATTAAACAATAAACAAGACAGGATAAGAAATATCAAGCTGAGATATTCTTCTTCTTGGGTCAAAGTCCTATATGATTACATTGGTGATATGCATGAGCCTCCTTGAGTTATAATACATAACTATTAATTACATTTCAGATTGATAAAATAGTTTCTGCAGCTGTGAGTCAATTGCGCTTTTACGCACAAAACTCTGAAAATTCCCACAAGTAAGGTCTTTTATATGTCTAAAACTGTAACTACTTATGCGTCACAACGCAATGCTGAAGCACAAATTTGATTATCCAGTCCGACCTTTTTTCACGTGGCATTAATGCAACAGGATCTGATGGATCAGGGAATTCATATTTACCCTTATCCCCAAATCTGGTCCTCATTTGGGGTCTTGATGTTCACAGCTAATCTTAAAATTAATAAGTAGGTCAGCCGTGTTCGGCAGCATGTCCTATGGAGGTCTCCCATCTGTTTCCGATAAATACATTTGTCCTTCAACTCTCTGTGTGGTCTACTCAATCACATCAGGGCCCAAGTGTTTTTAAAAATATATGTATAAATAGTTTTGTTTATGTGACAGGGAGCAGGTGTAAGAAACCATCATGTCATTCTATTATTTGTTATGTGCATGTTTATTTGGTGATATCATAGCAGTGACCTTAAGAAGCCTCCTCAAGGAGCAACCTTCAATGATAATAAAGATTATGAGTTAGTGAACTTATGTGACTGTGCAGTGTCACCTCAAAGGAAAGCACCAGCGTTAATGAATAACATTAAATTATTAAACAGAGGTGTGTGCATGTGTTTCAGTGTTTAAACCAAAGTTGAGAACACGGAGTAAAAAATGTCCTTTCGGATGTTCGTACTGATCTAGATTACAAGGAAAATATTTGTAGAACATGAACCCCAGGCAGACTTGAGGTTAGACTAAAATATGTTACATCTGCAGTCAGTAGTGGAGCTTCTCGGTGAGATAAAGGGAGAAGCGGAGCACAGCACCATACTGACATCTACAGGTTCATAAAACCTGGAGCTAAGGTGAGACTGAGACCTTCACAGAGCAGGAGAACCATCAGTAGACGGACTGGAATGAAAAATGTTAGTAATCCATTAGGAACTCACAGGGTGTCTCTGTTCCTCAATAAGACATTTATAGTGAAATCATGATATTTTGTGGTGTTTTATCTTGTCTATTGTTGTCTTATAAGAGCTGTAAGTGGCTCTACCTGACACTGAGTTTCTGATTTAGGAGTTTAGAATATATATATTTTTAATCTCCCATTTTCTATTCCTGCTGTGATGCTTTTTATAGCGTCCTCTGGACTTGTTTCACAGCCCTATTCTGTAAAGGAAAACCAGAAGTATAATTTCAGTTACTTTGTCAGTCCCTTGTGTGAAAGGCTTGGCTGTGACTGTGACCCGGCTACATTGTTCTCGATCCACTTCTCCTGGGTGTGAAATGTTAATCTGGCAGAAAAAAAAAAAAAAAAAAAGTGCGTCTGAACAAAATGTTTTTGTTTGTTTCACTGCAGCGTGTTGGCGGTTTGTGGGACACGCAATGAAAAATAAACAGCGAGTGGCCTTGTATCTCTCTCTCTTTGCCACTGTCTGCCTCAGTCTTGCAATGTCTCACTGTCTTTTTAATCCAACCTCTTTTAGCTTAATTGCAGTGCTCTGGGTGAGAAAATTGCATACTTGTTCACTTTATTTGTCATGACTAACAGATTCAGACAACATGCTCGGTCCACTCTGGACTCCCAATAGCAGCTGCACAACATTGTTTGGTTCACTTCAATAAACAACATAATCCTGTTTCTCTTTTATGGCTTTAGGACCAGCTTTTACTTTAATTTGTAAAATGAGAAATTGAAATCTCGACAACATTTTATCCTGATATAATGAACTCCTGATGTTACTGTTAAATACAGAATGGGTTCATGTCAAATCATCCGTCTTGCACCTGTGAAGAAAGACTAAATCCTGCATGTTTATTTGTTGGCAGATTATAAATTAAGTCATTTGTAAAAAGAATAAATGTGCTAGACAGAAAAGAACAAACAATCCAGGTTTAGATTAAATAAAATCCTCCAAAATGTGTCCCATTAATCACATACAGATGGCGTATCTAGGTTTTATGTGTACATTTATGTAATATCTTCATGACATTATTCTACGTGCTCCTCCACAGGGGTCGTCCCAGCGGCGGTAAAGTGCGGCACAAGCGTCAGGCTCTGCAGGACATGGCGCGGCCGCTCAAGCAGTGGCTCTACAAGCACCGGGACAACCCCTACCCCACCAAGACGGAGAAGATCCTGCTGGCCCTTGGCTCGCAAATGACCCTGGTGCAGGTGAGTCTACTTTCTGGTCTTGTCAGGTGAGAAAAAAAAAGAGAAAAAGTGTGATCAGTGAAGGAGAAAAGTGAAATTTGATTTCTGTGGTTGAGTTTCTGTCTAAAAAGTGGATTTTGACTTGCATTCGCAATTAGCAGGCTGTGAGTAGAAAGTGTTTTTACATCTTGAGCTGTTTATTTTACAGCTCTCGTGCAGTAGTGGTTGATGTTATTTCTAGTTTCTTCCAAATGCAACAGTAGGCGATTCTGTTCATCTTTTTTATTTCACTCAAATGTGACAAAATGTCTATAAATCAAATTTGGAGTTATATAAATCAGTGGTTCCCAACCTTTTTGACCCCTGACCCCTCTACTTGATCACTCTCGTTATGTGAACAAAAAGTGATTTTCTTATATTGTCAATTTTAGAGGCACAAACAGGAAACACTTCAGAATTTCACAAGAAAATCGAGAAAAATAAACTTAATTTTGTGTAGCAAAAATGTATTTTCGTCTTTGTTCTCCTTTGGTTTGTCTCTAAAATCCTCAAATTTATTGGTCCCGACCCGCAGGTTGGGAATCACTACTCTAGGTATAGTTATACTGTAGTTCTGATATTCTTATATGCTATTGCACCCTCTACTGATAATACAAGAGCACAGTGGACAGCTTGACTGTAGCGACTGACAGACTGGCCACCGAGAGGAAAACCCAGTGGCGAATACGAGTGTGTTTTGTGTCTGGCGCTCGCAGCTGTGTGTGTACAGTATCATCTGGCTGACAAGGTCACTGATATGGCCTCAGAACGTCTGCGGCGGCTTTTTCGGGCCGCCGGCCACGCTGCTTAATCTGGTTCTCATTTAGGGAGCCTGATGGAGCTGTTTGTTTTGGTGAGGGCGAGCGGAGTGCAGAGGAATGCTTTGTATTGGACACCGGGATGCTGGGCTGCGAACACACACATGCTCGCACAACCTCACACACACACACACGCATACGTTTAAGCTGACACCCAAATACCAGCAGCAGGGGTCAAAGGTCAGTAGATGAGGGTGATGACAGGCAGGTTAATTATTTTCACCACATTTTCCAACATTGAGGAGTTTCTTCTTCTTCTGTGGGTACATTTGTGAGTTTTTTTTTTTTTTACTTTTTACCTTTTTTTTATCATCCTTTGATTTTCTGTTGATTCAGTTTGTTTTGCTGAGACGATTAGTCGACTAATTGAATACTTGATCGACAGAAAATCGCCAAAAGTTGTTATAATCGTTTCATCGCTTAAGTTATTTATCATGTAAAATGTCTTTACATTCTGTTTTAAATGTGAGAATATGCTAAGAATATCAGTATATGCAAATATAAATGACATAAAAATGTAATATCTTTTGGGTTTTGGACTAATGGTGAAACAAAACAAGTGATTTAATGACATCACCTTGAGTTCTGGAAACGTGTGCTGGGTGTTTTTCACTATTTTTAGACATTTTATTGACTAAAAAAATTAATGGATTATTGGAAAAAAAATCAACAAATGATTCAAATGCGGGCTGTCAATTGATTAAAATATTAAATTGTGATTAATCACATGATTGTCCATAGTTAATCGTAATTAATCGCAAATTAATCACATTTTTCATCTGTTCAAAATGTACCTGAAAGGGAGATTTGTCAAATATTTAATACCCCAAACTGCCCCAAACTGCATGTGATTATCATAAAGCGGGCATGTCTGTAAAGGGGAGACTTGTGGGTACCCATAGAACCCATTTTCATTCACATATCTTGAGGTCAGAGGTCAAAGGACCCCTTTGAAAAAGGCCATGACAGTTTTTCCTCGCCAAAATGTAGCATAAGTTTGGACCGTTATTTAACTTCCTTCAAGACAAGCTAGTATGACATGGTTGGTACCAATGGATTTTTCTAGTTTCATATGATATCAGTATATTCACTTTAGCTTTAAAACTGAGCCCGATACAACCTAAAAATGCCAAGTAATGTGTTAAAGAATTAGTGGCGTTAAAACAAATTTGTGTTTGTGTTATCGTGTTAACTTTGACAGCCCTAATTCAAATATGAAAATAAATGTTAGTTGCAGCCCAAGGTGTCATTCTTTTTACTGCCTGTGGAGCCTAAGGACTACCCAGTTCTTCCACTGTTTAGTCCAATAATGTAGAATGCATCACTTCCTGTGCATTTTCCCCTGGAGACACCCACCTGGCACCAGGTGTTTAAAAGCAACTAAATCTGTCATGTTTTAGTAAAAACAGCCCAGTTTTTCCATCCAAACATTGTAAATTATTTCTTTAAAGTTTGTGAATAATACTTCGGTGCCATCTCTCCATCACAAATCCCTCGGCGTGCCTGCATGCCGTCTCCTCTACGGTACATACAGTACAGACAGTCCACGGGTGAAGGCGCTGGTTTGGCCCCCTTTTTTAATCTCTCTGGGTGTCATCTGAGCAGGCGTGCCATCCCTTCCTCTCTCTCCTCTCACCCCATTGACAGCCGTCTTTCCTCCAGTCCTCATTAGCGGGGGCCGTCCCACGCCTCGCCTTGCCTCGTCTCACCTCGCCTCCCCTCCGGGCCAAGCCACATGTACGAGATGCCGCCTTCCCCCCGGAGTGCCACAGCGCTGGGCTCGACACAAAGGGATGTGGGATGGTCCCAGTTAACGAGAAACGCGATACTGGAAGAGGGGATCAGAAAAATAAGTACTCTAGCATAAGGCCCCCGTCCCAGCCCCTTCATAAGCCGCTTGAAGTCTATTGAGCATGAAAAGTTATTCTAGTATAACATCTAATGGTCTCCCTTCCCAGTGAAAGGAAGAGCGCCGGCTCAAGTGTCTTTTTTATTGCGTCTTGAAGACAGTGTTGGAAAATATGTATTATTGAAGGGAGGCTGTGCGAGTCCAGAATAAGCACGGGGGACGCACATCTCGGTCGGAACATTGGTTAATGAAACGTTTCGTTCGCTGGCCGTTGGGCGTTTGGAGGGTGTTGAATGTTTCTACATGGCGTTGATACAGAAAAGATGCATGCTGGGGTGTCTCTCTGGAGCGTCTGGGATGTTTCTTAAATCTGTTCCAGATAGAGAGAGCTGCTCTGCAACCTGACTCTGTCTTTTGCTGTCTTCGGTCTCTCTTGGTTTTTCTGAATGAGGCTGATGGGAGGCAGAGACCAGACGTTTTCATAGACCAGTCTTTGTTTTGCTATGGATGTGCAAGGCGTTTGGAATCCAAACAATAACATATGTTTCTATTTGCTGTGTCTTCCCCACTTCCTTCTATTTCTCTTTTTTCTCTCAGGTGTCCAACTGGTTCGCGAATGCCAGGAGGCGACTGAAGAACACGGTGCGTCAGCCAGACTTGAGCTGGGCGCTGAGGATCAAGCTCTACAACAAGTACGTCCAGGGCAACGCCGAGAGGCTGAGCGTCAGCAGCGAGGACAGCTGCTCAGACGGTACGGCAGCAACCTTTTCTTTCTTCCAACTTCCATTCAAAGTTAAAAGAGGATAATTCACAAACCTCCTTGTGGCCCCAGACCCTCACACTCACTTTCACTGTATAGCAGGGGGCGGCTGCTCATTTGACTAAGTGCAATTTTTTTCATACTCTATATATATTAGGGCTGTCAAAGTTAACGCGATAATAAAGCATTAACACAAATTCGTTTTAACGCCACATTTAAAGGCATTAAACAGGCTCAGTTTTGCAGCTAGAGAGATACTGGTATCATATCAAACTATAAAACCTAAAGAATCCATTGGTACCAACCAATGTCTTACTAGCTTTTCGCGAAGGACGCTAAATAACGCTCCAAAGTTACGTGAAATTTTGGCCAAGACAAACTGGCATGGCCATTTTCAAAGGGGTCCCTTGAGCTCTGACATCTCCATTAATAAATATATACATACATTTGCATAAAGCAAGCATATTTGTCCACTCCCATGTTGATAAGAGTATTAAATACTTGACAAATCTCCCTTTAAGGTACATTTTGAACAGATTCAAAATATGCGATTAATCTGGGATTAAATAAAATTTGTGACTAAATTTGTTTTGATACGATATCGATTGACAGCCCTAATATATATTCACATATATCTGTCTCTCCTTCTCTCTCTCACACACACATACAAGCTGCCTCTCTCTCTCTATTAAAAACATTTTAAATATCATTATTTATTTAGCACACCAGCAGTGTTAGTTATCTGATTTTTATCTGTGACCTTTGACCTGTTATGGTTACTTGTAATGTGGTTATTCTTCAGTTCTCTTCTATTGATATTTGCTCTAGAGATGAAACCAAAAGCTACGTCACACAATCTACATCTGAGTCTGAGTCATTTCATTTGTTTAATTGGCAGGATTTAACACAGCTATCCATTTTATAAGCACGGTGGAAATCTTTTCCATTTGCGTAACTGCTCTATCCATCTATCTGACGGCTGATCACATCAACTTCAGTTATAAATTGGTCCCGTACCCTGGTGTGAACCTCATGCTCTTTGTACACAGTGACCGAGGATAATCTCCTTACATCATGCTTCTTGTGCCCCACGAAATTCAAATCTAGAATTATGACATGAAGCGAAGCCAAAGGTCCGAGCCATGTCCCTCTGTGCGCGTCCTAAAGCGGCCTGGTGCATGCAGGGCCATGTTCTGGGGTGTATATAAATGGCGAGTGTGTGATCCAGCCGAGAGACGCCGAGGCCAGCGGGCCCGCGACACGCTGTCATTAAGACACCCCGCTGAGCCGACCTCTGTCTCCCAGCCTGCAATTGAAAAGGAGCAGCTCCTCTGTCAAGCTGTGTATTTACAGCGACTGCCTGCACTGACGGCACTGAAAACATGGTCAGGGAGCGCACAAAAAATATGAAACATACATACTCACGCAGTGAGAGAATGAACAGAAAGGAAGAGCGCTGCGGTGTCAGTGATCTCTAATTAAATTTTTTCGGCTGAGCGTGTGGCTGACAGAGGAATGTGCGCATGGTGTTTGCATTGTGTCCGCCACAGGCCACTGTACCACCGGAGGCTCTGTATATCTCCCTGACTCTTCTCCCTGTCACATTATGGTTATGAAGCTATCCGCAGCCTGCTCCCACTTCTGACCCATGCACTAAAAAGCCCTCCATTATGTTTTTAAGCCTATGCTTTTGTTCCAGAGGCTATTTACGGGGCCAGGTCTGACCCCACTGACTCGGCCTATACATTCCTCTTACTGTCCTGAAATGGTCCAGCTTGTTTTGGAGCTACAGTAGGGAGAAAATGCTGTTTTTTTTGTGTGGGATCTGGAGCGGACACGCTGTCATGTACTGTAGGTGTTGAAAAAGGAAGTTTTATTTAAAAAGGTGGCAGACCTAGAGGTAAAAGGAACGCTATTATGGGATTATAATGATTCAATGTATTATCGCTGGTGTGGTTTCACAGGAGATGCTGAAGAACTCGCTGTACTGCAAGGAGAGCAAGTACGCTACCTCCATGTGTTTCTGATAAATGGGAGCTATAATTTAAATTTGGCCCAGACTGAATCAAAACTTCCAACCTGCCCAAATTACAAAATTACAGTCTTGGCAGGGACAGTATCTCGAGTGAACTTCTCCCTGATTTCCCCCCCTGCCAGAGGATATCTGGTTTTTCAGTACAGTGTTTTATCTCCCCCCCTGCCGCCCCCCTTCCTCCCCTTTCTTTCATCAGGTAGGGACCTTTTGCTTTAATTCAATCTCTCCGGCTGCACAGCGCCCTGGAAATTATTTATTTCTGCAGGGGAATAGAGGGGCAATGTGGTCTTGATGGAGAGGAAATAGGCTACCATCCGTTATGGTTTGGTAATGCCTCTTAAGTCTCGGCTCTGGGCTTTCTGCTCTTGAGGCGATGCCAACAGGAGGGCAGGAGCGCCAGGTTGAAATCTCCCTGCCCTGGTATTTAGATTCAAGATTAGCTCAGAATAACCAGACTGTGAGTCAGTGGGGATGAACATGCAGAAGTTAGTTCGATTTAAACCGGAGACGCATTTTACTGAAGAATATGCGTGTGATTGCGCACAGAGGACGATTGGCATGATTTTTTTGCATGATGTTATAGTCATTTGAAAATGAATTAACCTTTATGTATTGGCAGTGTGCAATAATGTGCATTTAAAATGTAATATATAGAGTATACAGTATATAGGTTCTGTGTTATAAATACAACGGGGCTGAATGGGCCTCCTTTGGCTTTAATGCATTACATAACTAATAAACTGTACATGTCGTCATTTTTAGCTTATGTACAGTTAATCAGTGTTCAATAATGAACATTTTGAATGGAGTTTGTACTGTATACAGGTGCTGAGATATAAGAACATTGGATGTCTTTAGAGACTGCTTTTAAAAGGTGGGGCCATCTGTGATCTGCAGAAACCTAAGTCAGGTCATGAGAGAAAACGTTTTTAGAAGGGCTTGGAAAAATAGCATTTTGACACTAAAACATACATACTTTGACCAAAATTTGTATGTTCGGATTTGAATACATAAGGAACACCACTGTGAAGCTACAGAATGATATAAAAACCTAAAAAAAATAATAACGGACCTTCCCTTTAACTATTACGAAATTTGTTTTATTGCAACAGTTAAGTTATTAACTTACTATTAATCAATAAGAAAAAGCATCCAGTCGTCTACAAAGAATGACACACAATTTGACATAAATTAAATGTGTTTAAAGATAGACAGATAAGATCTATAAGATATTCACGTTTTATGAAAACACAAGAAACTACATACAATTATGTACATATTGATATATGAACAGTATATGTAGGTTTTTGAGTTCCAGGTGAGCAAAAAAGGCACAGATGGATAAAAACAGGAAGAAACATGCAAGACAATATGAGTGTCAATGATTAAATCTAGGAAAGATGCCGTTTGCTTTGGAAATTTCTGCATCTAAATGACTTTTTTCTGATTTTCCCCTCCTTGATGGCGTAGACGGGGACAACCCTCAGAGGACACAGAGCAGCCCCGAGCAGCTCAACAAGCCCATGTACCAGAGCGTGATCAAGAAGGAGGGCTCCTCCATGGTTGGCATGGGAATGGGCATGGGCATGGGCATGGGCATGGGCATGGCCATGGGTATGGGCATGAGCATGGGCATGGGCATGAACATGAGCATGGGCATGGGAGCGGGGCTGCGCTCGGCCGCCTCCCTGGCCGAGGACTACGTGTCTCCGCCCAAGTACAAGAGCAGCCTGCTGCACCGCTACCTGAACGACTCGCTGCGCCACGTCATGGTGGCCAATGCCGTCATGGACGCCCGCAAGAGGAACCACTCCGGCTCCTTTAGCTCCAACGAGTACGACGACGAGCTGCTCTCGCCGTCTTCCTCCGAGGCCGAGGCGAACTTTGTTTATCGGGCTGGTAAGTAGCCACATTTCTTGCATTCTTTCCCTTCAAGAGTCTCCCTCGCACACACGACATCCTTCACTTTTGTTCTTTCTCGTCCCCCCTTCCATCTGCACATTTTGTTTTAATTCCTGCAGCTGGTCCATTATTTCCAACTGTCTGTCTTTCTCTATATTACACTGCTGCTGTCTGCTCACACTTTCTTCCACCTCCCTACATTTGACATGATGTTTGGTGTTGCCAAATGCGACTACTGAAATGGAGATGCAGTCAAGAGGGCCCAGAGCTTTTAAAAAATATATTTGCGTCAGGCCCAGTGTGTCCAAAACACTCTATCACACATTCACATATGCAGAGCAGAGGAGCTCATGTACTGTCACTTCACACAAGAACACGGGCTGTCTCTCACCCACTCCAACCGAGCAGAGAAGGAATTCCTCCCAGCCAGCTCCCCGACCAGGCTTTAGCAGGCCAGACACAACAAGGCCATGTGGAACATGCTCACTTTCAGACTACTGTTTGGCACGCCTTTGATCCTGCCATGAGGTCCCGCTGAGAGAGCGGGGGCAAGGCAAATGGGCGGTGTGTTTGTGTGTCGGCAGACCGCGTGTGTGTGTGATCCGTAGAAAGCATGCATATCTTTTTTTTTAGATGGAAGGAGTATCACCTTTAAAGAAAAGTAATAACAAAAAAATACTGCAAAACAAAGTCCAATCTCTCAATATAGGCCACACTGTTCTGGTATTCGGACTCATAATGCTCTCTCTCGTCAGAAACAGTTATTTTCGGTCATTCATTTTTCTGCAGAATGAAAAACACATTCCAGCGATGAAGTGTTTCTTTGATTTTGTCAAAGCTACAGCTTTATTGTCCTTTTTTTTGTTGTTTCTGTTTCTGGGTTTTGACATCTACCGGAAGGAAATAATCTTTTAAAAAATGTCGCCTTATGGACTTTATTACTGGCACGTGTTTTTATTCTTATTTAAGTGTCTTTGTTGTACTGCAGTTCATTTCAAGCTTGACTCAACATTGTGAACTTTTCAAAATCATTGTAATCCAACTAAAGGTGAAAAGAAATATATGGCACAACTTGAGTAGATGTAAATACAAATAAATGGGATGTATTCACTGGAAAATATACAAGAATGTATTAGAACCAACTAATAGTTTATCATTAATTTAATATAAATTAGGGCTGTCAATCGATTAAAATGTTTAATTGCAATTAATCACGATTGTCCATAGTTAATTGCAATTAAGTTTTAACACAACTTGCGATTTTTACCTTTAGCGGGCTAAGTTTTAAAGCTATGAGTTAAAGTCTTGTGACTTGAAATGATAGAATTACTCAAAAGAAGCATCATAAGTATATTAGTGGACTTCCCAGCATGCTTTGTTTGAGGGTTAAAACTCTCGCAGAGACATAATTTGAAGAAGAAAATACGTGATGGAAACTTGTGTCCTGTGTCCTGTTTTGTTAACACAGTTACCGGGATGTTATATTTGTCTTAGGCAGCAGGGAAACTAGTGTTTTTAAGTTGAACCAGCTTAAAATATTTCACAGTGATGTAATTGATCTTCTCCAAAACTGTGAATGTACCTTGCAAAAGCCTTCACAACGCTTCAGCTCGCAACTAAGCTGCGAACAATCAAGGTCAGATCTGTCCGAGTTCTTCTCTTCAGCTGAGAACACTGACTCTTTGTTCAGGCGGACTTCACAAGCAATAGTGATGTTTTCACTTTCTGATGGGCAGCACCCGGAGGGGGGTGGGTTCGAAGGTGTAGGTGACGGAGTGACGAAGGCTTTGTGCGGGTGAAGAGCAGATTTTATTGTGTTCCATTCAAAGCTTATGGACAAATGTGGTTCATATTATCTGAGCGTGGAGGAGGGTGTGTGTTGGGTTTGTATGAAATGCATCAACGGCTGCGACAGTTAAAAATCCTCCCGATTGAAGAACTTGAAACCCTGTGACCTGAACGAACATCAGGCTTTTTCACATCGAGGCACCTGCTGGGACTCACAGATGGAGAAAGAAAGAAAGAGATGGATAGACCAAGTGAGACTAATAACTCCCTCTCTACCACATTTTAATAAGAGAAATCCCTAAAAAAGGATTAATTCACCTGGCCGGCCTGCTGTTTTTAATAGAGAGTAACTATTTTATCTCTATGGTTAATATCATTTCTTGGCGCTGACGTCTCCCTCTTGGATTTCTCGGGCTCTGGCACTTTTACAGAAGTGTTCCTCTGTTACATGCAAGAGAAGCTTTTTGAATCCGCACATGGAAAGTTCTCCGAGGCGGTGTTGACTCATGGGATCGAACACCTGCTGCTGGGGCCCTCCGATGCGATCGCCCAGTTGAACAAACGAAACAAAAGGAAAGTCGAGAAAATGAAATTTTAATTCCACATCTGATCTCGCCGACGCAGACAGAGCAAATGAAAGAGGGAGGCAGAGAGAAATCATTTTAAGCTCGGGTTTGCATCATTTCCTCTGTCGTTTTTTTTCTCTCTCCTGTGGCTGCACATTCCAGATATTTTTGTAGTGAACGCATTCCTCTTTTACAAATAGTTTTATTGTGTTTTATTATAAGAGAAAAATGTTTCCCTGAGTAGCAAAAGTTCACATAAATCTGTACTTAAATCAGTAAAACACAGAGAAAGAAATCCAATTTAAGCTCTGTGAATGTTCCCCTCACTTTTGACAAAATGTCTGACAATTTAGGGAGGAAAAGAATTTGAGAGAGCACAAACGGTGTCTCTTCGCACATTCTTTCGACGAATCCCCGCCCAAAAAAACGGTCGGGATTGGTCAAAGCGAAAGTGGCGTGCCTGGCAACCATCATCCCATTGGCTAAATGTCCACTAATGGGCCGGTTGGCTGTTGTGGCCGCAGCCTGAGCCCACAGTGTTATCTGTGACTACAGAGGGCAGTCAGACGTGGCAGGAGATGGAGAGTGTAGATTTACCCCAGTGGAAACTGCTGGCTTGAAAGGACTCACACACACACACACACACACACACACACACACACACACACACACACACACAGTCATGTACCACTCACAAGCCTCATACAAGCACACACATCCAGTATAAACACCCACACGCACACACACCTACAGTCCAAAGCCCTGTGGGGAATTTCATTGAACACAAGGAGCAGTAGAATTCCATCACACATGCCAGGGATTTCATGCCAAATTACCCTTTAATGGGATATTAAATGGCAGGAATCTGGCTCAATGTTTTTCTTCTTGCTCCGTACCAGACTCTCGCCCCGTCCGATATCGTATAGATCATTATACGCCAAATAACTCCCAACGTTTCTGCGGACAGAGACCGAGAGATCTCGGTCAGACGTTTTACACGAGGTTGACACCGGTACGTTTTCTCAGGTTTCTCTCCTTTATGGACTCTGGTTACAGCTGAGTACAGTGGCCTGGTGGTGAGCGTAGAATGCTGGCCAATTCTTCCATTGATGTGGAAAAGCATCAATAGCTGAAAACAAGTCGGTGGCCACCGGCAAGTTTCCAATAATTAGATTTGAGTGTGCCTCTTTAAAAAGTGCATCTAAATTAAGATGACATTTTTCTGAGCCTACAGCCATGCCAGTAGCTCTGTGAGATAAATGGATGCTAAAATGCTCAGAATGAAAATGCTAACATCCTGATGTTTAGCACCTTCTTGTGTAACATTTGCTAATTAGCTCTAAACACACGAGTACACATGAGGCAAATGGGAATGTCATTAGTTTTGCAGGTGTTTGGTCATATTTTGGGCACATGTTGACCCCATGATGGTGCTACATGAAAAGTCAGGAGATCACCAAAGTTATTACGGTTCTTTCAAAGCCAAAGGTGGACTAGAATTTGTGCACCCAATTTCAGGGCAATCCATTCAATAGAGTGCTGCAGGGATGACGTATTTTTGTAGGCCAACCAAGAAAAAAGCATCGCCCTGGTTCCCTCGACAAAAAGCCAATTTTTCCGTTGGGTTTTGGATTATTGCAGAAAATAAGCTCTGTGGCAAACACACTTTTATGATACTTACACGTTTTGTTCAGCGAGATAATCTTCACAAAGGAACACCACTTATATGGTTTTTGGAAGTGTGAATGCAATCGCCAGAAGTAAAAAGCTAACGTTAGGCTATAAACGAACTGCACCACGGTCGCACGAACGCGAGTATACACAACGAGGCTGTAAAGGCGGACGAGTTGGCATGATGACGTTTTGTAGTCTCATTTAGCCACTTGTTTTTAAAGACATAAACAAGCTTTAAAATTCACAAGTGGGGTATTTATTGATGTATTTTATGTTGTAGAACAAAACGTTAAAATCTCTTCAGTTTGTGTTAACCACAGACCTTATTTCAGGCACCTAACTAAAAACCCATTAAAAAAAACCCCATTGATTTCCAGATGATAGCTGGATAGGGATTACTGAAGTTACTAAAATAATTCCGAAGGGAACATGAATATCTGCAACGGCTAAAAAATGGAATTTGTTCATACTGCCAAAACAGGCTAATTATTTACCGTTTATTATACCGCATCAACCGACATCTAACATCATAGAATGCAGCAGTCACTTTTATTTTACAGCATTAGATATTTCTAAGTCAAATGCAATCCAACACACAGTTTTCTTAGAACTACATTCAATGAAAACAACAGTGTTTGACGGCAGCCGCTGGGCCTTTTTCAGAATTAGGTCACAGTGAGCGCCAGACAGTTATTGAATCCTGGAGAGTTCAGTGGCACTTAAGGAGTTTCTGGAGTCGTCCAGGTGAATGGAAGAAAAAGTCATCTTAATGTGGAAAAAAAGAATGTTTGGATTTCTTGCCTTGGGGTAGAAATGATAAAAAAGAGATTTCTATCATGACTGTTTTCATATTTTTGACTAACAAGATATACTTAACTGGATTTCCTTTAGCGCTTATGTCTCTCTTGTTTCCTCTCCGAAGAGAAACCCAACTGTGATGATTTATGCAGCAGCGTTGTTGAGCGATGGTGGCTGTTGTGTCTGATTCAACACGCTCGCTGACTGATGAGCGGCGGTGTAATTTACTTTAGGCCACAGAGCAACGGGGGAGACAATGCTCGACGCGGGGCCTGCTCGGTGACAATGAGCCACTCCCGGACAGTGATGGATGAGGACTCCTCGTTCTTAGGAATCCAGAGATGTGGATAGACTGGCTAGGATTTGCTCTTTCCACAGTTTCATAGGAAAGGAGAAAGGGAAGACGGAGAGAGGAGGGGGTTGGGGATGTTGTTCCAAGACAGCCGCTTTTGCCAAGACTCATTGGGTTCAGGTTGGGCTTTAGGAATCAGTGTGGAAGGGATGAGAGGAGGGAGGCACTTGTTCCATCCAGATCTAAAGTTGAGTTTCTCCAGCAGTGGCCTGTTGGGAGAATAAAGACAGCATGGTGGCAGTGACTAAGAGACCGTGGTTGGAAGAAGTGAGCGTGTGTGTTGTTGTATTTCTTCTCATAAAGATAGGGAGAAGAGGGAAATCTGTGAGAGCAGTTGACCAGGCCTCACTTTATTAAAGGGCTGTTTTAGCAATAGGATTTGGATTTATGGGTTGGGGTAGAATAGCAATTAAACTGTGGCGGAGGATAAAGCTCTTATGCATATTTTTCATATTTTGTTCTCATTTTTGCATTTACCTATAGTGGTGTCTGGCCATGTAAATTGTTTTTGAATATCCACCTCTGAAAGTTCTTCCAGTGCAATAGAGATGATTGCATTTTATTTGAGCTCCAAACATTTTTATTTTAATTTTAAATTTAAATTTTAAAAACTCAACAGCAAGGTGTCTTTCCAAAAACAGTGTCCCCGTTAAGCTGCATCATCCAGAGACCTCACTGCCAACTGTTTTCTCTTGTAGAAAACTAGTTGAATCAGGGAACCTTGCTTTTGGCATGCCATTTGTACGTCTTTTAGTCTGTTCGAAATGTATTGTAAATACACCCGGGTAAATATGTTACACTCAGAACACATAGAATAAAAAAGTGAGAAAGACTGCTTATAGCGGGCGGAAGGGGAGGTGGATGGATCCAACAAACACAGGACTTTTAACCGGGAGTTGAGAAGTAACTTCAGTGACGTTTGAGACATGGTTTTTAGTGATGTTAGTCAGTTTTCATTGCTGTAAGCACAACAAATGAAATCCCATTTGCCTCAATTGTATTATGCGTGAGGAGGAAACGTGAGAGTCAGCTATCTAATCTATCTGAATGGCTACATATCACGAGGGGTATGTTGAATAAATGTGTTGAGTAATTTGGGTGAACTGACCCTTTAAAATTAGTTTAGAGTGAGGACTTAATGTATGTCGCAGATAATCTTGGGTTACGCAAAGGGTAAGGATTTGGTATGCAATAAATCAAAGCGCCTTAAGTGTAGGCGTATAAACATATTTCTATATGTATGCATGAACGTGCGTTGGTGTGTGTGTACTTTAGGCTAGGAGTGCAAACATGACTTTCAGATCTAATTTGTAGGGCTGTCAATTGATTAAAATATTTAATCGTGATTAATCACACATTGTTTATCTGTTCAAAATGTACCTTAAAGGGAGATTTGACAAGTATTTAATACTCTTATCAACATGGGAGTGGGAAAAAATACTTGCTTTATGCAAATGTATGTATATATTTACTATTGGAAATCAATAAACAACACAAAATAATGACAAATATTGTCCAGAAACCCTCACAGGTACTGCATTTAGCATAAACAATATGCTCAAATCATAAAATGGCAAACTGCAGTCCAACAGGCAACAACAGCTGTCAGTGTGTCAGTGTGCTGACTTGACTATGACTTGCCCCAAACTGCATGTGATTATCATAAAGTGGACATGTCTGTAAAGGGGAGACTTGTGGGTACCCATAGAACCCATTTTCAATCACATATTATGAGGTCAGAGGTCAAGGGACCGAATTTAACGCAAGTTCGGAGCGTTATTTAGCCTCCTTTGGGACAAGCTAGTATGACGTGGTTGCTACCAATGGATTACTTAAGTTTTTTAGTTTCATATGAGACCAGTATTAACAGTCTAGCTACAAATCTGAGCCAGATACAACCTCCGAAAGATTGATTGCATTAATGCGTTAAAAAACAATAGTGGCATTAAAACGAATTTGCGTTAACGCATTATTATTGTGTTAACTTTGACAGCCCTAGTAAAAATAAGAGCCCAATATGACATAACATACTCTTGAGTCATTTTGCACTTTGTCTGGACATGGTGAGTCCTCAGTGATGTATATGAAAGGCTGTGAAGTGTCGTGCAGGGTGTGGCTGGTCCAACGGTGGGAACGACCGGGAGTTGGCAGAGGTGAGGTATAATCCTGGCATTAAGCTGTGGTGCAGCTTCATGGGAGTGGAAAGGTGGATAAAAACGAAGATGGTGAACCTCTGTCTGTCACTGGAAGATGGGATATTGGCTTCCGACCACTAAACAGAGGCTGGGTGCGAGGCGAACAGAGAAGACAGCACCAGACTGAGACAGTGTTCATTCTAGCCGTCATCCTGCGGGGAAGTGTTAACAGACAAACATCAGGACAGACACTGTTTATACGCAACTCCCTAACATAGAACTGGAATAATGAGCCCTCTCAACCTGATCGTTTTTAAATCATCAGCACGCCAAGGGCTTTTAGACACACACACAATCAGGTCATCAGATTCAGAAAACACAGCTGCCTGCCTAGTCAGGGAAACCGAGCCGCACTGCTGCATAAAACACAAATTGTTTCCACTTTAAAAAAGCCGAGCCGTGTCTAGAACAATAGGCTGCCATTGTGTTCCCACGGGATAGAGGAGAGCTTTAATGAGAGAGCAGAGGTGTGACATAGCGAGGACACGGGACTCACTCTCACACACACAGAAATCCCCCAAGACTAGTGTGAGAGGGCAATTCAACCCACCGCTGAGAAGAATTGCAACATAATGATGCAGTGAGCGCAGCGCAAACATATCATTTGGCCTCCAGCTCCCAAAAAAAAGGATATTTTTGGGGAGTGGAAAACACTTAAAAATCTGAATAATGTTTACTCGCGGTTTCTGCTTCTTTTCCCCTAATGTGTGTGTTTTGTGCACCGCAAACAACAAGCGCTCTTCCCAGAGGATGTCACTGGGAAACCTGTGATGAACGGGGGAAGACTCAGCTCACGTTTTTCGTCTCTTTTGTACCTGTTGTCTCAAAGCATGCGATGGCAGACTCATCTGTTCATCATCAGCGGTGTCGTCGCTCCAGATATGTGTCCCTGTTGTCATGAAGTCACTATTCGGAGCCCTCTGATCCTCTATCGCTGTCTCCTTTTCAATCTTTTGTGATGATCGTTTTCATGCGGTCATCTGTTGTCACGCCAAATCCTGATTCCCGATTCCTCGTGATGAGCCAGCTGGTTCCTTTTTCTGTTTGTCCGTGACACCCTGGCAGTACACAGACATAGGAGAAGACACACACACTCGCCATGACAACGTATTTACTCCTCTGTCGAGACGCTCTCCTCATTTTGGCTGATTTACGGGGGCCCTGATTACACTCTGTTTACTGGCACTCGTAAACACAATGACATCCTGGCAGCGCTTAAACGTCTCAAACACTGTTATTATTTCTCCATCTTAGCAAGGAGACACAAAGCGTAATTCTCAATGCTGGATCTCGGTTATCTGCCCCGACCGCAGCCACACACACACACACACACACACACATACACCAGTGTGTCATCTGCCGGGCAGACATGGAAAAAAAGCAACACAGAAAGAGAGCGGATGGGAGAGTCATTTTTGGGCAGCGGCTCAGTATCTGTCTGGCTCTGTCACGGCGTGTATGTTCTATTTAATAGTATAAGAGCTAATTATTCAATACTTTTTAAGTGATGCAAGTGTTGTCAGGGCAAAAGGAGAAGGCATTAAATTCATGCCGTGTATGATGTCTTTGGCTAACTGAGTGGAATTGACAGTTTGGTTCTTTGGAGCCGCCGACTCAGACTTCTTCGCCACCCGTAGAGACAGAAAGAGAGAGGGAGAGAAATGGCTGGGAGGGGTAATATAAAAGTAGGGTTGGCAGAGCGCAAGGCAGCAGAGTGCCAAGGCATCTCTAACTTCATTTACAGACTCTTCTTGACATTATAAAAAAGCACAGATCGTTAAAGAAATATGTAAAAAACGGATCTGGATGCCCTAAAGCTGTAAGCGATCGCACCTCTCATGGTCAAGACTCTGTGGCTTTGGGTTGGTGTCAAATCAAAGATAGCATCAATAGACGTCGCCTGAAGCGTTCGTCACTTCCTTTTCGGTTGAAACCAAAAACTATTGACTAAGGCCCAACTCCAATCCGGCCCCTACACCCTCTCCCTACCTACTTCCACTCCGTTTGAGCGTTCGCGTGGAGGTCCGCCATATTAAGTGCCATCCCAAACCAATTAGCGGTGAGTGGAAATGAGTTATATAACCCTCCAACAGCGAGCTTACATCGATGCCGACTTAACCAGCTGCCTTTTACTGATGACGTGCAACGCCGTTTTGTGTTCATCCTAAAATACGCTCCGCACAAAAATGTAAGTTTCAAGTTCTAAGTTAATACTGCATTTATTTATACTACACATTGAAACTAATTCTTATTTATTAGGGCTGTCAAAGTCAATGCGATAATAACGCGTTAAAGCAAATTCATTTTTAATGCCACTAATTTCTTTAACACATTACCGCAATGGTGCAGACTCGGAATCTGGGACCAACCATGTCATACTAGCTTGCCTCGAAGGAGGTTAAGTAACGCTCCAAACTTACTTTATGATAATCACATGCAGTTTGGGACAAGTCATAGTCAAGCCAGCACACTGACACAGTGACAGCTGTTGTTTTTTATGCTAAATGCAGTACCTGTGAGGGTTTCTGGACAATATTTGTCATTGTTTTGTGTTATTAATTGCTTTCCAATTATGAATATATACATATATTTGCATAAAGCAAGCATATTTGCCCACTCCTATGTTGATAAGAGTATTAACTACTTGACAAATCTCCTTTTAAGGTTCATTTTGAACAAACAGATTGCCAAAACAAACAGACATAGAAAAATGATGTGATTAATTTGCAATGAATCACTATTAATCATGGACAATCATGCGATTAACTGTGATTAAATATTTTAATTGACAGCACTAATTGTAGTATTTATAATTTACATTTTTCTTATTTAAATTTTCTTATAAATTCTCTATATTATATGTTTCTATTCTAGAAGGGGAGCAACTGTAATGTAACCCAGAAGCTTGTGAGTGTGACTACAAACGGAGTTCAGTCCGCCACAGAGTGGGAGGGGTGTAGGGGCCGTTTTGGAATTGGGCCCAAAAGTAAGCGGTCCATGCAGTCACATGTCTGCACATTCAGTAATTCGACTTTATTTCCGGTAAGCTTCATGACACAGGCGTTGCTGGAGGTAAAGTGTGGCTGCAGGATGAAACGTTTTCTCTCCGGTGCAGAGTTCTGACTCACGTGTGGTGACAGTAAGAAAGTCCTGACTCATCCTCAGACCCCCGCCGGCCGCCTGAGAAATCAAAGGAGCGGAGTAACGACACGATGGTCTGTTCTCATGCTGACCTGTTCTGTGGTAGTACAGGTCAGCAGATTGTCAAGTCTGTGACGCCACTCTGGTTCTCATCAGGTGCTTTAGAGGAAATCGGCTTAGCTCATTTCCTTACTTCAACAATTGAGTTTGGATGTGCGTGTGTTTCCGACTATCTGTCTTTGTTCAGAGGTGGAATAATCTTCTCATTCCGGTCAAAGTAAACGCACCTCCTGCACAGCGATATACAACTTTTTGATTCCACTTACTAATCCTTTATAGAGGGTTTATTAGTTAAACCTAATGGCTTTAGTAATTGTTAATACATCATTTACTTATACTTTATAGATCAGTTATTGAAGCTATTTTTGAGAATAACTTTTGAGTTGCCAGATGGTTAAAAAGACTTTATACTCCTCCAGCAGAACATCTGCTTTGTCTTTTTCGCTGCTCTCTATTTATTAAGTCATTTAAAATTTACGTACTGCAGACTTGGTGGATTTTTTCAATGACACTGTAACATTTGTTGATGACTTACTCAATTTTTTCTGATGACTCATTAGAAAGTGAGGAACTCATTATGCTTTTTGAATGACTATATTACAGTAACATGAGTAACTGCAGACTTGATGTTTTTTTAGCCTTTATTTATGACATAGTAGCATTTATAACTATAAACTTTACAATTAAAGGTAAGGTTGGTAGTGTTCTTCAAAAACACTTGTTATTAGTTGTAATTCTCTTTACATCTCGACAGTAATCAATAAATCAAATGCTCTGACAAAAAAAAAATAGAAAGAAATCTGTTATCTGAGGCTGCAGGACTGTAATAAACCCGTCCATCATGTCATTCAGCCCGAACGTCATGATTGGACGGGCTGCCTACCTGCCTACCTGTCTACCTGCGTGCACACTCCCAATGTGCTCATTGCGCGTCACCGTAGTCGTTGTTTACGTTCATATTGGTAATTTTGGGGGAGTGTCTTTGGAGGGAGGCGTGAAGGGACGGGCTGTCAGCGTTGCCGACTTGGCGACTTTCTGATTAGCTTTAGGGACTTTTGGAGCTTGAATGCTGCTAGCTACTTTCATTGGATTCATTGTTTTTTTTGGTTTGGATCATTCTTAAAATCTAGCATACACTTGCTAGTTTCTCAAAATCACCGACCCTAGTTTTAATGACTCACCAGCAAAACAGATTTTTCAAATCAGTTACAAACCCTTTATAAAGGGCAACATATGTGAAAGTGGTAATAACATTTCTTCTTTACTTTTTAAACTTTTCTTTAAAAAAATTGACAAATGAACCTTAACTCAAGGCCCAGGGACTAGCTTGTTCTGTAGCTTTCAACCACATGACATGGTCTTCATCAGCAGATGGAGTCGAGTCGTCTTGATGTGATCTAAAAATGGAACTTTAATCTGGTGGTGATAGGTGCTAGTAGCTCGTAAGGTCGCAGAGCTCCAGAAAAAAAAAAGCTAGTAAGTGGAGCTTGAGTTGAGAGACATTACATTTATTTAGCTGACGATTTTATCCAAAGCAACTTTGGATAAGTTTATTCAACCATGTGGGACAACAACAAAAATTGAAAGAATTATGCATGACTCGACTCGCACAAACTATCAAGAACTTTCACATTTTGGAAAATACGCTTATTTGCTTTCTGAGAAGATCAATACCAGTCTCATTTAACCCTGAGAAAGAAAGCAAATAAGCACCTTTCCCAAGAATGTCGAACTATTCCTTTAAAATCCTGTCCTTCGTCTTATCTTCTCTGTTTTTTAAACACTTGATTATGTTGTTTTATGGTCATGGGGACATTGTAAAACCACTGAAGACGTATTTTTGGCAACATGTGATTTCTGATGACCTAAGACTTGACGCTTATTCTAAGTCACTTTGGACGAGACCACCAACTAAAAGCCTGAAACGTAAATGTCATATAAAACGTGTGTGTGTGTGTGTTTATTTGTCTGCCTAATTCAGTCCAGCCCTTGGTTTGTGCAACAGGGCCTGCCTTGTTTATTGTTGTATGTTGCTAACAACAGCACCAGATGGTAATGATGATAGTCAACCACTCTTCTCAGTCTGCTGTCCGCAGAACAGGTGTAACCTCATTCCCTTTCTAATTTGTCAGCCCCCGCTTGTTTTCCCTCATTTTCACCAAGTTTTGTTAAAACTAGTCCGTTTTTTTCTTCTATTTTCTGCCCTCTTATTGCTCTCCCTCCATTACCCCGCGGTGATGTTAAGTGAGCTAGTATTTTTGGACTTCCAGCATGACGCCAGAAACCATCAAACTTCTTAGCTTTCCCCTTTGGCGGTCCGTGAAACCCCACTGTCAGTGGAGCCCAAAGGCAACAGCAAAGTGGACGGAGTGTTCGGTAGCAAAGTAGTAAAGCAAAAAAAAAAAAAAACCAGGAAAAAAGGAAGATAAAATAATAAAAGGTCCTCTGTGATTTATTGCCGATTTATTGAGTCTTTGGCGCTGCTCTTGTTTTAAAAAATCTGAGTTTTAAATGTTTTAGGCACAGAGCTTTGGAAATAGAGTTTTTGTGTGCAGTGGTGCATTTCCAGATCCTGGGGTCCAGAGTTCCCAAGGCCCGGTCCAAAGGGGGGGTTCTGGGGGTCAGGGTGGCCTCAGAAAACACTGTTATGTATGATCTAAAAGAAGCATCTGGACCAGTGGCTGCCTCACACACACTGGAAACACTTAAAGCTGTGGATGGAAAGACTCACACACTGTACTTCTCAGCCCACACAGTGACTTCACAACACACAAAAAGACACCGTCTTCTGCATGTTGTTTGTCTTCGATGTCGCTGCTAAAGACCTGCTGTCACCGACTGATCTACACGCCGAGCACCGCGGCAGTAAACACAGAGCTAATATATTTTTGGGGGAGCATAAACAACATTTGAAAACAGTGTAATTGGCCTGCAATTACAGAGCTGTGATTATGGAGAATGGTGCATATTTTTACTCAGGACCAACCTGCTTCTGAGCGCTGGCAATAATCAAGAGAATATGGATGGAGCTTGGCTCAGCCTCATACAGTTTAAGGTACTTCATAGACTCCATTATAGTAAACTTTCCAAGTTTTACCCAGACAGATGATAGATGTGATAGATGCTCACATGCCCCCTGTGACCTGACTCACATGTTCTGGTCGTTCCACAAATTGGCTCAATTCGTTGTTGTTGTTTTTTTTGGGGGTTTTTTGCGCATTTTCAAGCCTTCATTGATAGGATAGTGGACAGTCTAGAAAGGGGAAGAGAGGGAGGGCCGCCATGGTTAGGACTCAGCCTTGCTATATGGGTGCCCGCTCTACCAACTGAGCTATCGAGGCGCCCTCAATTTGTTTTTTGATGCGGTCTCAAATTCTAGGGGATTAAAATCCATCCCCTCATGTAGCATTATTTGGTAGATCTCCAGACAAAATCACTACAACTATCCAAACTAATGTTATCACGTTCACCTCCTTGATTGCCCGTAGGAAAATTTTACTTCTATGAAAGTCCAACCTGCCACCTTCATTTAAATCTTGACTACTTGAAATTCTGCCACTCCTAAAATTGGAGAAAAAAATAAATTTACACAAAGAGGTTCCTCCGATGGATTTTACTCTAATTGGAGACCATTGATCAATTATGTTGATCGGCTTCCCCGTAGTAAGGTGCCACAGTAAATATGTGTCTTGTACCTACCTGCGTTGAGCGTGGGTTTTGCTGCCTATCTGCCTCATGGCCCCCTCGCGATTAATCGCAAACACATTATTTTTATTTCTGTTCAAAATATACCTTGAAGGGAGATTTGTCAAGTATTTAATACTTCTATCAACATAGGAGTGGGCAAATATGCTGCTTTATGCAAATGTATGTATATATTTATTTTTAAAAAATCAATTAACCACACAAAATAATGACAGATATTGTCCAGAAACCCTCAGAGGTACTGCATTAAGCATAAAAAATATGCTAAAATTATAACATGGCAAACTACAGCCCAATATATATACATACATATATATTTATATATATATGTATGTATATATATATGTATATATATATGTATATATGTATATACATATATACATATATATATTCTCAATATTATTTATTTAGGGGGTGTGGGGGGGGCCTTTATAGTTGTAGTATTGTACTATATCTTTTGTGCCAATAAAACATTTTTACATAAGAGAAAATTGGATGGAGATGTGGATGCCTTCACAGTCTTCAAATGTTCACAATTTAGGCCAAAACACACCTGCCTGTTTGAAAAATGGCTAACAAATAAGAAAACATAGGAGATAAAGAAGCAGTGGATAACATCAAGGGGCTTTAAAAAACAGTTTTGTGGAAGAAGTGCTTATTCTTGACTTAGCACAGAGTCAGCCCTTATTAAAACATAGACAGGAAACATTGCATTTGTTTTGGCTGGGCTGCATGAGAATGGTCAGGCTCCGAGTACCTGGATCAGGGGGTATTACAGCAAATCGCTGCGGCGAGGGGAGAATCAATGGAGGACAGAGGACGAGGGACCTGAGGAATATCAATAAAGGAAAAGGGACGCGCTGATAAAGCAAGATAAAGAACGAGGGAAAGATAGGTCAGCAGGGAGTTGCGGCCAGGCGAGAATGCGAGGATTTTGTTGGAATGCTTTGACGCACTAAAACCGAAAATCTCATTCTGTGGTTTGTACGTCTGGTTTATCGTGTCCTCATCTATCTCTCACACGTGCACACACATTCCTCTCTTCTTCTGTCTAAGGATCATCAACAAAGGAAAATTGCTGAGTGAAGTCTATCGCTCTCTGTGGAATACACCTATTACAAAGCAAAAGGGAAAACTACAGGAAATTTCATAATCGGGCCCATATTAGCCCGGGGCCTTGCAAACCCGGTACTGTCAGCATGTTTTTTGGAAAACAAGGGAGGAACAGAGCAAGGCGTTGGAAATAATTTGGCGCTTATGGATCTGAACGCTGGATCCAGATCTTTGGAAAGTCTACGAAGGGCTTTAGCGAGGTTAGAGGTGACAAAGCAGAACTGCTTTCTCCGACGCCGGAGTTTTGGCAATCTGTGTGGCTGTCTGCGACGATGCTAAACCCCCAAAAAAGTGTCCTCGTGCAACCTTTTTCCAGTCTAACAATCATGGGAATGAAATTCCAGTGAAAACGGCCTCATTAGCAGAAGGGAGCGCTCAGGAACGCCCCGTTGACTGTAGTGTTGCGGTGACGGTGGCGCAAGGAAGGCCTCGTTAAAACGGTTGCTCAGGTTTAGACATTTGCTTTACTGGGAAATGTGGCGTGGATGGTGTTAAGAGACTGGTTGTCCCTGCTTGGGACATCTGGGCAGATGAAGAAGGACTTAAGACGAACTCTTTGGTACCTTTGGACTAAATGGAAATTCCAAGACAATTCGCTTTCTTTTGAACGTTCTTGAGTCGACGGGTCATCTATACGTGGTCACGATTGAACTTCTTAAAAGCTCACAGGGCTTTAGCTGTTTGTTTAGTTTACTTAAAGAGAGCGCCTGGAGGCTGCACGGCTAGGAAATCCAGATGCTCTGCTCTCTTTTAATGCCTCATGAAACGCCAAGCCCGTGTCATCGCATTCACTGCTGGGCAAAACGTACCTAGAGCCGCTGGACCCAAGACAGAAGACAGGTTCAACGCAAACACACCCCGCAAATTAACCCACGCACTGACGTGCACATGGTCTTTCTCTCGGCGGCGTGCTGAGGTAAACACACTGCTTACCCTGAAGAGAAGTTTTGGCTTCATTGTTTAATGACTCCGCTATTCCCCACTAATGTTTTACATATGAGATAGAGATTGCTCCCATTTGAAGGGAAAAAAAGAGAGCACACATCCATCTTTCTCTCACTGACTCACTTCATTCCCACTCAAATCTTTTACGCTCAGTCATTTTCAATCTGATTTCCTCAGACAACTCAATTACGTTGGCCGGGGCCCATTTGTTTTCGGACAAAATATTAGCGAATGGAGTTTATGAGTCATAAGAAACATCTTTCAACCCGATCCTATTAGTCACCTTGTTTCTTGACGGGCTTCTTGCAAAACGTCCTTTTTGTCCAGCATCTGAGCAAAGAGAGAAAACAGAGCAACACATGTTTGCACAGGACGCGGTGTACACTTACAGTACAGACCTCACACAGAACCACGCACACATACACACACACCTCACGAGCCTGCATGTTCAGCTAGATGTCAATAAATCCTCATTGACCCCAGAGAACTCTGCAAAACTAACCTGTTTTTTTTTCTTCTTCTTGTACTTTCAGAAACCACAGACCATGGATCAAGTAAATGTGACAAGTGAGTGGACTTTCTCTTACCTCGCAAATAATCTATTTTCATTTATCACAAGCCGAACTTGACCTCTAACTCCCCGCTCTGTTGTTTTGTTCTTTCCTGCGTGTGTTTGCGTGTTCCTCATGATCATCAGTGGCGGCAGTGGCGTCGGAGCTACGCAAAAGGAGCGAGTGAAGGGCAAAGACGAGACGTACTGGAGGGAGATCAACGCCGCCATGGCCTTGACCAACTTGGCGCAAGGGAAGGACAGTGTCTCCGGGACCACCAGCTGCATCATCCAGAAGTCCTCCCATATAGCAGAGATCAAGACTGTTAAAGTGCCGCTGATGCAGAAATATTAGCCCTGACGTCATCCTCCTCATCTCCTCTATGCAAACCAGCAAACATTCCTGTTTCAGCAAACTCGCCGCCGGAGTCCAAATAAACTCCCAAAGAAGTGAAAAGACAACTGTTGTTTAGGGAGGTGGGGGTTGTGTTTGAGGCGAGGAACAAAGTGCGGAACAAAAAGAGAACTCATTCTTTTTGGTCGTTATTGGTGTCTAAAAAGGCGCAAAAGAGGCCTTGACCATCTTTTCCTTTGCTGGGCTGACAGACAAATGTTGAGTTTCACTGCAGTATTTCCGAATAACAGACACTTTTGTAATGTTAACTTATTTTTGATGATTTTTTTTATTTCTTCTTTTTTTATGCGACAAAATTTGTATTTTGCCGAAAGTGCCTTTTAGACAAATAACTCGCCGACTGTGGTCAATGCAAAGTACAGATACTGAGGTGCCTCTTATATATATAGTATTTTACTAAGTTTAGTGTCATGATTCAGGATTTGTGAATGAAAACTCCCCGCAACAGCTTGTGCCTTAAGGACTGAATGAGCTCACCATCTGAGGCGCTGATGAACTCAAATAGCACGCACATTTCTCTTAGAAAATACCCAGCAGTAGTTCCCTGAAGGCATCATGCTTATTTTGACTGGAGTCTTCATTTTGACTGTAAAGCGAACGCTGTTTTGTCTCAGCCAGCCTCTCGTTGCTGGCAGGCAAACAGTAACTGTCGGATACGTAGATGCGTTGAGCCTAACGTGAGCGGCAGATCGATAAGCAGCCGACGTTCTCCACCTTGGATCGGCCTTGGATTGCATCACCCGGCGAAGGATTCCTCTCTTATCTGAGTTGCTGAAACGTGCACAAACGCTCAGCTGGACCTCAATGAAGTCACGTTTACGTAGATCTACAAGCCTGCTTTACGGTTCCGTATCTGCTCAGACAGAAGAATGCCATGACCTAAAAGGGATGTTTTTGCTTTGCATTATCAGTGTTTTATGTGGACAGTGTTGCCTTTTTCACATGTTTGTGCTCAGAACAAGATAGTCCAGAGTGAACAAAAAAAAAAAAAAAGCCACCACCACCGGCTCCCCCAGCCTTTTGATCCTCAGCCCTCTCAGCTGTTTAGCATTACATCCAAATTGCTGTTTACAAGAAGCCAGAGGATAGACTTAAAAGTTTGACTTTCTCCCCCCTTTCTCCCCTTTTTTTGTTTTGTTTGTCTTCAAAACTACATTTCAGTATTATCTACTTGTCGGCCAAGCAAGTGTTCAAAGTATTTGTTATTGTCAGTCTGTATATGTGTGGTCGCTTTGTTTTTGATCAGAACTTTGTACTTGGTTTCACTTAACCGTACCGCATTAAGAGCTTCTTTTGTCATCCAGTGGAAAGAATCTCTCTTCTAGAAAAGGACTTACGTACGGTGCATATGTTATGAACGTTTGTGGCGAACGATGCCAAGCTCACAAACGAGTTGGACTTATGGGAGAAACTGAAGTTGGCTCTCTGGGGCTGACTTTTTAATTTTATGTATATCTTTAAGGTACTGTTTATGTGTGTCAAAATGTACACTAGGTCATAAATTGTGCTTTTTTTTTTTTTGACAACCCGTATTGTGCTCATGGTCAAGGACTTTGAGAGGGAGTGAAGCTGCACAAAGTGACTTTTTGACCTTTTTTATGTCTTGAATGTGCAAAAAAAAGAAGCTGCACTTACAGTTCTTGGTTTTCAATCAGAAAACACACTTTTTACATAAAGGTTTGAAGAAGTAAAAGAAATGAAGGACAACCCTATATTATTCCTGTTAGCGTGCCTATGGAGGTATAATGAAATCAATCGCACTAGCCAATCCCCAGGCACAATTTGCTTATGCAGTGGGGGTTGTGGGCTCCCACATGTGTTTTTTATACACCTGATCCAGGCTGGGTAGCTGCGGGGTAGTGCCGGGTCCGCTCCTTGTGTTTCTAATCGCACCTCTGAACCTCTGGACCACTCGCGATCCTCACACCTCACACGATACCCGCTCGCTGGGAAGAGAAAGAGCGAGTGAAGGAGGCTTCAGAGACAACAGAGCTGCCTTTGTTGTTCCTACCTGCAGTCACTCCTCAACGACGACACCAGTTCTAACAAAGAAGTCTTCAAGGCCCAGACTTTGGTACTGTACATGCCTTTCTCCAGCACAAGCCCTGCTCTCACAACCACGCCGACAAATGGAAAGCAACGGTATGTATTAAAGCCTATAAATTATTATTGCGGACTTTGTAAAAAACAAAGTGGTGAGCATAGTTTGTTTTTTTATTGTTAAGTTATATAAATTGAGATTTTTTTTTTTGTTTGTTTTGATAGAGACTGGATTTTCAATCCAATGACCAAATGCATATCTCCTTGTATTGTCCGAGTTGCTCTCATGTAAAATTTCTTTTATAAAAAACAGTTGTTACTTGGTCAAAGCAAATAATGAATGAATAAACCTCTGAATGAAATGAAAAGCATCTTGTGTTTGTTCATTTGTTAATGTTCATTTTCACAAGCTTTTACCAATTTATTTATTTATTTACTTTTGCTTTTTTTTTGTGCCTCATGGAGGCAGCGTTGTGTTTACAGCTAATAGAAGCTGTAAACACAATGGTGACATATAATCACCTTATAAATGCCGCCTAACATGTTAGCAAAATTTTTTTGATTTTACACATCCCCTAGATACGCAGCAACATTACCATTTATTTGCAGCCTAAAAATTAAGTTCCCTTATAATGAAACTGCATTGTTAATTACGTTTTGAGGGAAACATATTTTGTTGTGGATTACGTTTGTTTTTGACGTATCACGAATACGTGTGCAATGACAGTCTGCGGAAGTCCACGTAGGAAGGAGGTCAGGGTGGTGGATAGGTCAAACAAACACAGGACTTTCCCCCAGGAGGTCGCTGTGTGTGTCCCGTGTGAAACTAAAAGTCAACCTTCACTTATATGAATTCATGTCCATAGCTTAATAATGTAACAAACATAGTCATTTTAGGCCAAACCATGTTTATTTTTGCCTACACCTAACCAAATAGTTTTATTGCTTAAACCTAACCAAGTAGTTTTGGCGACTAAATCTAACCAAGAAGATTTGCTGCGCTTTTTGTTTTGTTTCAATTTACAACGTTAACCACATGTTCAAAACTGTTTAAAACTGTTAAAACTGCTACCATAATCCGGGAGATTTCCCTCGAAGGCTTAATTGAGATATGCTGTAGTTTAGTTGTATGGGAATGTAATTTTGTAGGAGACAAGGTTCTTATTTGGAGTCATGTCTGTGGCCACCTGACAAATATAAGTGCAATATTCACTCTCCATTTCGCTCTGTTTTTGTCTCCATCAACTACTTCGAAAAATATCTCCGTCTCTTTAGCTGCTAAATGCTCCATTATGTTCACTAGCAAGTTGCTGTCTGCCATTTGGTGCTGGACAGATAGTGTACAGTGGGTTTTTAGAGTTTTTTTCACTGAAAACAGCTGCCTGATCCAACTGGAAAGGAGGTTGATGAGCGCTGTGAGACTCGACCCAAAGCAGCAAATTTGCGCTGTTCATCAAAACAATTAGCACAAGATGCTCAAACACGTAGAGCAGAGAGGAACTGCAGCGTTGGTAGATAATTCTCTGTAGGTTCATCATTACGAGTGACCCCTTTCACATTACATTTATTTATGTGATTTATTTGTAATGTAAAAAATATCAATTAGTGCAACTTTAAAGGCAAATATTACACATTTCATCTTTTCTAAATGGCCTCAGATTGAATGTAGGGGTGTCAATGTGTTTAGCATTTGAAAAGAGAGAGAAGGAACAAATTGCAAAGACAAATAAATATTGTGGCCTGTTGAGACAATTTTAGTTTTCCTTTGTTGATGTCAACAGGCTAAAGTCTTAATTCTAACCATGGGCCACCGCTCGACACTGATCGCAATATAGGAGATGTTTGTTTATGACACACAAGGCGGGGTGGTTTTTAAGAGCTAAACAAACTAATCATGACAAACCATTGGAAGAGCTCAATGTATACAGCGGTGATCTGCGTCAACCACACACCACACATTAGTGGTTTGGGCCCCAGCGTTGGCCATCTCCTGTGTATTTTTGCTACCTTTAGAAGGATGTTGGGCGTTTCACTTTATTTGTTTGACCCAGGATCAGATCGAAATCTGTCTTTCTGGAGTTCAAGAGGGCAGCAGCAGCAGCAGGAGATGAATGGCTTTAAATAAAGATTTCATAAAGTTTGGGTTTTCTATATCCGCTCTCATGTGTATGTGGATACCTAGGGAAGTGTGTACATATAATTTGAACTCTTGTGGTAGTGTGGATCCAGTATGATAGTGTCAATGAACAACCAAGCCTTTGTGCAGTGTCTGAGTCTGAGGGCATCTGAGGGAGGCCAGGGGAAGACGTTTATGTCTCAGACTTCCTAGTTGTGTCCCCTCCTTTCCTCAGGTCTCAGTCTCCCTTCTCTTTCCTGTACATTAATGGCTCTACCATGCCACCGCTCATCCTGAACCCTAGCTCTGCCACAAAGCTGAGGCAGAGACCCATCTTACGTCAGGAAAGACAGAACGAGGAAGATACTGAAGGAGAAAACAAGCTTTGACAGGAATAAAGATGTTGACAGCAACTGTTCCCAAGCTGGTAGCAGCGAACGCCACAAACTGTAAATGGTGCCGAGCGTTGGACGGCCTTACGTCCTGTGGTTCCATTGTCAGTCACAACCGATCAGGATGCAGCCTGTGGAGTGGCCAAACACCCAACGAGTTGCACCGCTGGTTTTCCTGCGGATCAGCTGACTCTGGACCTCAGCGTGGCCCTGAGAGATGGCTCACCCGGACACTTCCCTGAAATAACCCTATCACGTTTGTTGACCTCTCATCCCTCGCTGCACTGAGCCGGCCAAACCCCACCTTCTCTGAGCCACACTTTCCATTGAAAAACTAAGTGATATTCCATGCAGCCTATAGCCCTTCATTTTTTTTTCACCCGTGCCTCCTCTCTGCGCCGCTGACAGATTTGAGTTGTGGAACTGCACGGTTATCTCGGCGCAGGAGACGGACAAGTGGAGATTCTCGCTTGGCGCGCCCCGCGACTTGACAGACTCCAGACTTCACCTTGGCCATTTAGTCAGCCAGAAACTCAACTTCACCGTCAGCGGGCAAAAACCACACGGAATGAAATCCGAGAACGCAGACGTCCAGAAAATCATTTCCCATTTGATGAGGAAATATGACTCCCGTGGCATGCTGAAGTAATTAGTTACCTTGCTGTGAAGGATGCTCCAAGGAGCCCCTGGTCATTAGAGCCAGGACTTTGTCTTGTGCTTCCTCCTGCCCTTGGACTCAAATATGAGAAAAATTGCCGGGCCTAATTGTTAGATTCCTGAAAGAATTGACTGATTAAAAACTTGGTCCGGCCTTGCAATCATTTTGGGACCGGGGCTGTTTTGGATCAGCTGTAGCTTCATGGATGTTTGAGGAGGTGATGCATGCAGGCCACTGCTCAGATCATGGACACTGTGTGAACCGGAGCTAATCACACAGGAGACAAAGGGTCAGAGACGCGTTATTACTTTGCAGACAAATTACACCCCTGAAATTAGCATATTTTCCCAAAGGGAACGTCTGTAGACGTAGTTTGCATGATACTAGGAAACATTAGCCAACGCTGAAGCGGAATTACACTGCACGGTTCTTACACCGATTACTGACTAAATGAATTACTTTAATGAAGGAGGTATGTGCTGGGAACAATGTGTTATTTCAGAATTACTTCTGATTTCTGGATTTCCTGCAAATATTTAATATTTTTTGAAATAATTGCTCATACATATGTTCAAAATGAAGAAAACCTGTTGATCCAGTCTGTTCTCACCCAAGTAAGAATTAGATCCCTATGCTTTCCTTCTAGATTACAACTTTTGTGTCAGATAAGACTTATATTCGACTCCTTGATGTATCATTTCCTCAAATCACTCATTTAAAAGTGAACAAAAACGTCCCATGTTTATCTTCTTGATTCCATTATTGTATTAAACCTATTTTTCAGCTCTGTGTGCGAGGCGGTTTCTGAGTCTCCTCCGTGTTGAGCTAACCAATGGCAGTTGAAAATATTTCCTGTCTTCATTTCTCATAATAAACGTCTTCAGAAACCACCAGGAACAAGAGGGAGAGGGCTGTGCTTACACGGAACCGCAAGTAAACGCTGCGTTTTGGCCAAATGGGGACATGCCGGGTGTTATTCCAGGTGGACATCATCTCTATTTTGTTTTGTGAGAGAGAGTCGAAACGGGCGGAAAAATGTGACACATGCCAGTTTTAAACAAAAAGGGTCAATTGCTCTTGTAAGAACAGACTGTGGAGGCATGCACATTGTTCTGACCTGAGAGCATAGGGAAATGGATAAACGTAGATGGTTTAGAAGCTCTTTGCTTGGTTGCCAGAGTAAACCGCTCCCACAGAAAGGGAGACACACTTTTGCATGAAATGGAACAGGAATGAGTCTTCAGGGGGCGAGGGAATGCAGGAAATCTCTGCTTTGATACCTGGTGTCAAGTTTTTGTGATTTCGTCGACCGCAGTTGCTCGTACATGCTGTGTTGTTGGCGAGACGAAGCTTACACAAACTCCAACCACGCAAAACATTTCTTCCTCCTCGCTGTAAACGAACATAATCCCAGTTACAGTCTCACCGCAAAGCCCTGCAACACAACAGGTCTCGTGTTCAGCACTATTGTTCAGAGGTTAGTCTGATCCCTTTTCCATTTTACCTCCAACATCCAAACAGGCCACAGCCACATTCAGTGGATCTCCCTGTTTGTTTATTGGAGGATAATGCCTGTGATTTTCCTCCCTGGATCCCCTGTCTCAGTCCATCCAAGAGTCACTCGCACACACGGTAACAGCAACAGGGCTGGACAAGCTGCCTGCACCTCAGCTGTTTCCCAACAGCCTAAATCCTGGTAATTGGTCGCTCTCTGAGCTCCTGAGACAGACCGACTAAACAGCTGCTACAAACAATGAGACCCCTTCCAGAGCTGCTGTGGGTCCAAGCCAGTGCACACTGCCAACACGGGATCAAAACGAAGCAGGAGAACGTGTGGAGAGCAGAATGATACGCACGCTGTCGGGTGAGAACCGGTACTCTCTGTTCTGTTGGTGCAAACAAAAGTTAAGATGACATATCTATTTTCATATACACATGAAATCCCCCGATGATAGTCGGTATTTCAGTGCTCGAAATTACCCTGAGAAAGTTTTTAACTCCTCTTCTTTTATTTCAGTCAGACATAAGCTCATTCAGAGGCATCGTTAGGAACTCATAAAACAAATTGCTGGCTTTAAGAGATGCAACTCCACCAATGTACATGCATCTCATTTTAGATCCAAAGCTGGGCCAATGAAAGTCAGTGTCTCAGATTTGAAATACTACCTCAGATCTGGGCGTGCTTGGCTTCTCCCCCCCCCCAATTTTTTACTCACATTTGCCTGTTACTAGTAAACAATGTTTTATCTCCAACCCGCCACAGTTTGAAATTAGCTGACATATTGCTGTTGGTCTAAGCCAGGTGTAAGGTCTAGGGCAATGGTTCTCAACTTGGGGGTCAGGACCCCCGCAAAGGGTCAAATCTGTGAGGTGAAGATAATTAAATGGAGAAAAATACAAAAAATCATATATTTCTGTTACAAAACATTATTTTTGAACGCGAAAGTATGTTTTTGAGCTTGGAAACATTTTTTTTTTTTACCAAATAAATGAATTACAGCTCAAGGTACACTTGATTTTGACCACATCTCACATGGTTTCTCTCATGGTTGTGACTACAGATGAGATAAGTTGAAAATAGGGCTGTCAATTGATTAAAATATTTAAACGTGATTAATCGCATGATTGTCCATAGTTAATCTCAATTAATTGCAAATTAATCGCACATCTTTTATCTCTTCAAAATGTACCTGTAAGGGAGTTTTTGTCAAGTATTTATTACTCTTATCAGCATGGGAGTGGACAAATATACTTGCTTTATGCAAATTCGTGTATATATTTATTATTAGAAATCAATTAACAACACAAAACACATAAAAAATATGCTCAAATCATAACACGGCAATGTCAAGCCCAACAGGCAACAACAGCTGTCAGTGTGTCAGTGTGCTGACTTGACTATGACTTGCCCCAAACTGCATGTGATTATCATAAAGTGGACATGTCTGTAAAGGGGAGACTCGTGGGTACCCATAGAACCCATTTTCATTCACATATCTTGAGGTCAGAGGTCAAGGAACCCCTTTGAAAAATGTCCATGACAGTTTTCCTCACCATCTTCACTCTAAAATTAAAACTGAGCAAGAAATTAGTGGCGTTAAAAAGAATTTGCGCATTAGCATCGCGTTATCTTTGACAGCCCTAGTAGAAAGACACAACAAAAACTAAATGAAAATGTCTGAAAGTGTCATGGCCCTGGCATTTTATCATAGTCTGTTTCCTGTTTTATTTTGAAAGTTCACTCCTCATGTGTCATGTTTGGCTTTACTTCCTGTCTCTGTGTGTTTCCTGCCACCTGTGTCTCATTAGGTAATTAGTCCCTTGTGTACTGAATCTTTGTGCTTCTCTTGTCTTTTCTCAGTTTGTTTTTGTTGCTACATGGAGTTTTGTTAACTTGGGACCTGCCAGCAGTACCTGCCTGCCTTTTTGGCAACATGAGAGACATTTTATGTGGTTAAAAGTATCTTCATTGACTCTGCCAGTCCTCCCTGCTGCTTGTGCTGCTCCCCGCATCCTAACAGAAAGCTCTGGAAAATACAAGGTAAGTGGAACCTGGAGTTAAAGGAACAGTTTGTAACATTTCGGGGGATCTAGTAACAGAAATGTAACATAATATTCATATGTTTTAGTGTGAAATCACCTGAAACTAAGAATTGTTTTGTTTTTGTTTGCTTAGAATGAAAGCCTTTCCCCATTTCCCATTCGTTTGTACCTCCTCGCTTCCTTTCCTCGACTCCTCCCCCTCGAGGAGAGAGGAAGCGAGGAAATATGTTTTACAGCAGCAGCTGATCACAGCTGGATCAGCTGTCAGTTGGCTTTAACAGCTGTTTGTGTCTGAGCTGTACTAATACTAATAAAGACACAGTTCTCAGTGGCAGAGCAGCAGTGTTTCTCTCTGTAGCCTGTTACCTGTTTAACAAACACCTGCACATGAATAACAGCTGCAGTCTGTATTTATACTGTGGACTGTGTCCTGTTCAGAGGCTCAGCAACCATTTCTACTGGCACAATATCTTTATATTATTCATTCATTATTACGTCTGTATTTATTGGTATTCTGATTGTGAATTCATTATTGTATAACCCAGAATGTGATTATTGTGTCTAGAAATGATTTATTAGGCTAAATGTTTCAGGGGAAAATTGAAATGATGTAACTCCTATCAAACCCGACACCCAGGAATTATCAGCCTCACATGTGACTGGATGGAAATGACGATACAGTAAATGATGTTTGTTGCTGGCAGACAGACAGACAGACCCTCCTACTCTCTCTGATGTATCCCTCATAAAAGTTAATGGGGGGGAAATGACAGATCACGAAAAGAAAGATCTTTCTAATGAATGCAGAAAGTTGTTTATAGTGTGTTTGTTGTCATGTGTTAAACAACTCTTTCAGTGACAGGCTGCTTCAGCCGCGGTGTGTGAAGGAGAGATACCGAGGTCCTTCTGCTGTTGCTCAGACCGACAGTTAACACCTTTTTTAACTACATGGTGAATCAGAAGACAACTAAAATATAAAACTTTTCATCTGTTCTCTGTCTTCACTTCGGTATGAAACTCCAGTGATGTTCATATGTATCAGATCAGTCCAATCGGCAGCAGCGTCCAATCAATAACTGACATTCAATAAGGGGGCGAGTCGGTCGGTAAAAGACTTCCGTGAAGGCTGCTCTCGTGTATCCTCGCTCATGGCTCCTCAGAGATCCCTCCTCGCTTCTCCAAGCAGAAATAAGCGCTTTGAGACGGTCTTCAAGATGGCGCACTTGAACAACTTCTGGTTCAAGCGAGGCGCGAGAGAGGAAACGGCAAATAAGAGACTTGGGATGCACCCACGGAGTCCGCCATGTTGCTCTGCCATGTTTCTACAGTAGCCCATTACGGACAAACCAAACACTGGCTCTAGAGAGCCTTTCCACCCTGTTCTCATTCCCAGATACCGAGGCATTGTCATGGCTGTCGGCGTGTGATACAACCATACACCGCACCCTTTAAGTGCCTTTAGAAAGTGCGCCTGGAGAGTGGTGCCGTAGTTTAAAGAGCAAAAAGACACACACCGAGTGGGCGGGAGGGGAGGTAGATGGATCTGACAAACACAAGGCTTTCATCCAGGAGACCGCTGTCCGTGTCCCGTGCGTCACGTCACAATCAGCTGTATATTCGTGTCCCATGTTCACAATGTTCAGTGTCATTTTCACCGTACAAACTTCGTAGTTTTAAGCCCAACCATGTAGTTTTTCCTAAACCTAACCATAGTGGTGGTTTTGTTGCCTAATCCTAAAGTGACGCCAAGGGTAACTATAGTGGTTTTGATGCTAAAAATAAAGGGACGTGACAAAGCGGCGATATGTGACGAGTTGGGATGAAAACGCCTTTCATGTTTTTACATTACCTGCAGGCCACCGTAGTTCTCCGACACGCTTTCAAAGGGAAGGGTGAGTAGAGCGTAACCTCACCACTAGATGCCACTTAATCTTACACACTCTCCCTTTAAGAATATTTAGTCAAAATGATGTTTTATTTTGGGCGTACAGGTGGCTGGTTCAGACCGGTTAAGGTGGTTAAGACACATGGTTGCATCCTGCTCTTTTTTCCTCCCCATATTTCCTGACCACCTCTACTGTTGATTACCGTTTCAACAGAATTGCATTGCTAGGCAACAGTTTACGTCCCTATCAGCTGATGTCATTCACATATTTTGCAACAGGAAGTGAACTGTGACACATTTAGAATGTTTATGTTTACAATTGTGAAATGGTCCAATAAATGCTAAAAACAAATCTTAATTTTTTTTTTTACTTGTGAAATACTGGGACTCTAAAAATCCTACAAATGAGACAAACTCTATAAATGTCCACACTAAAGCCATAACCTGTGATTAGGAGTCTCAAGAAGACGTTGCTTTAAGTCAGAAAGCGTGGGAACCTCTGGTCAAGACCTTAGTAGCAGAAGTCATATCAGGAAATCGAGGATCTACTGTTCTAGAAGACTCGGTGTACAGACGAAGTTCATGGTCATTATGTTTCAGATATTTCAGTAACAAAAAGTTATTATTTTTGCATCGGAGGAAACCTCTCATTGCAGCCTTATTTCAGCTCCTGTGAATGAACTTTGGGTGTTGCCAGTAGCTGAGGCAGCATAATTCCAAAATAACATCCAGGGCAGCACTGTATGCCATGATTGCATGATTGTTGTTTTCGCATTCTGTGGTGTCACCAGTAGAGCCACTTTGCCCTCCAAAGTTCATCTTCCAAAGTAGATAGGTTTGCCCGTTTTGTGTTGGGTTTTGCCCTCAACCAGGCACTGAAATGTTGGTTTTAGCCTGATGGATTGGGCTGTTAAGGAAAGTGGAATCTTGAAAGGAGTGCAATTTGCGCAGACAGTGTCTCATTGAGGTGTCTGTGTCATCCCTCCACGTTCACAGGATCAGTCAAAAAGAAATTTCGGGATTTTTACCTCGGAAAGTAGTACGTTATCCTCCCCATGGGGCATTTATAAGTGGTAGGCCTAAATAAACAGGCAATCATTCCTTTATGACATTATTTACATATTTGAGCCTGGAATTTCATTAAGCATGTGTGACAAAATAATCTCAACTCATGGTCCACTTACTAGCTTTTTTGCAGTTTTCAACTGCATGTATCATGATTATGTACCTACTTGTACACCAACCCAGTCGCCAGAATACAATGTAAGGCCTTGTACGTTTTTTCAAACCATCTAGACGTTTCTGAACCAAAAATACGTTTCATAACATTTCTACATACGTGTATGATCTTGGTGCTCTTGCCGTTTCGAAACCGCATTCTCAATTACGTTTAAGTTTAGGCAGCAAAACTGCTCTTGGTTGGGTTTAGTCAAAGATCATGGTTTTGGTTAAACTAAATGTTGCTTTTTGTTTTCTATTTACAGACCCAGCTGACAAGGAGCAACTTTGGGATTCATTTGGAGTCGTGTTCCTGGCCATGAATGTAAGTCCAATATTCACTGTACTTTTAGCTCTGTTTTGGTCTCCACCAAATGTCAACTGAAAATTGTCAACAGGGAGTGGACAAATATGCTTGCTTTATGCAAATGTATGGACATAATTATTATTATTTGAAATCAATCATCAACACAAAACAATGACAAATATTGTCCAGAAACCCTCACAGGTACTGCATTTATACAATTATTAATCTATACATTTACAGCTGTCAGTGTGCTGACTTGACTATGATTTGCCCCAAACTGCATGTGATTATTATAAAGACGGCATGTCTGTAAAGGGGAGACTCGTGGGTACCCATAGAACCCATTTTCATTCACATATCTTGAGGTCAGAGGTCAAGGGACCCCTTTGAAAATGGCCATGTCAGTTTTTCCTTGCCAAAATTTAGTGTAATTTTGGAGCGTTATTTAAGCTCTTTTGTGACAAGCTAATATGACATGGTTGGTACCGATGGATTCCTTAGGGTTTACCTAGGATACCAGTATATTCACTCTGGCTTTAAAACCATGCTGAGCCTGCTACAATCTAAAAACCGCAAGTTGCATTAAAGAAATTAGTGGTGCTAAAACGAATTTGTATTGACACTTTATTATCGCATTAGTTTTGACAGCCCTAGTTAAAATAAATGTTATTTTCTATTTACAGACCCAGCAGACATGGAGCAACATCAGCATTCATTTGGAGTCGTGTTCCCGGCCACGAATGTAAGTCCAATATTCACTCTACTTTTAGCTCCGTTTTGGTCTCTACCAACTCCTGATTATTGCATGCTCACTAGCTATTTGCTAACTTCCTGTCCTCAGTTTGGTGCCGGGCAGGTAGCATACGGTGGGTTTATCAGAGCTTTTTCCACTGAGAACATCTTCCTGCTGCATATGAAAATGACATTGATGAGAGTGATGAGACTGAACCAAAATATTTAAGTTGCGGGCTGGAAAACCTTTCCATTGTTTATATAAAAATCTAGATAAGTGCTGCTCTATGATGTTTTTAGGAATCGTGTTTTTTTAGGAATGTCAATCAATTAAAATATTTAATCGTGATTAATTGCATGATTGTCCATAGTTGATTTCCATTAAGCGCATATTAATCACACATTTTATATCTGTTCAAAATGTACCTCAAAGGGAGTATTTAATACTCTTATTTACATGTGTGTGGATAAATATGCTGCTTTATGCAAATGTATGTATATATTTATTATTGGAAATCAATTAACAACACAAAACAATGTCAAATATTGTCAAAAAAAACTCACGCGTTATCACGTTAACTTCGACAGCCGATATATACATATATATAAATCTTACTTAACTTAACCACCTATAAATTCTTATGTTGGGTGTTAAAGTGGGCAGTTTAATTTCTGGGATCTCTCTGATCAATCTGCTTTTACACGTATATTTTGGAGCCAATGTCCACATCAGGACGCTGTTGGAAGTCTTATGAGGGCAGAGAGTATTTCCACCAGCCGTCATGAGTTGCAGCAGCAGCAGCAGCAGCAGCGCCGGGCAGACAGCAGAGTAAAACAGAAGCCACAACCACTCATAACATAATGACAGCCGGGGGATCACAAATAAGACGTAGAGGAGAGCAGGGCCTGGTGTCTCTGTGTAATATTTCATCACAGAAAGGCTAAATAAATTCCTCACTACAGTCAAGTGAAACCACGTCAATGCAGCAGATGTAAGAAATGGCAGCTGCTGGAGGAATGCGGTTTGGCAGCGAGCGAGGCCTGGAGAGAGACTGGAAGGTCCTCTCACGTTAACACTTTGTGTTTGGGAACACAAAGATACATTGTTGACGGACCGAGCGGGGATTCAATCGCATGTCTGCCTGCGCCGTGTGTGTGTGTGTGTGTGTGTGTGAAAAGGACAGGGTGGTGGGTCCAATCTCCTTCATAGTCATATGGAAAAAATCCCACACAAAGCGGGCCTCCATGTGTCCAGACCTAGTGAAACTCCCAGGACATATTTTACAGTTAAAGGATGGCATTACAGATCCAGTCAAGAGTGGTATTTAAAAAGGTATTAAACACAACGCGCACATGCACACACACACTCACAGTTTTGTACCATTTTATAAGAGCATATTGTGATATTTAAACATACAAGGAGGTGGAGGGAGAGACGTAGTAGAGACAGAGTGAGTGGCTGTGGACCTGGCAGGCAGCATGGCATGAATGTGGCAGCCAGTTTTGAAGGCCAGCAAATAAATAGGCCTCACATTGCTCAAGCATACAGCCGGAGCCAAAACTGTAATGTTACCATAAATCTGGAATCGAATGGGCACACTCGGCCAACGCAGGAGCCCATTCCTCCAGATGTTACTTATGGAACTCTTATTTATATATTTTTTTTCCCCCCTCCAGATAAATATATACACATGTTAGGCGTAAAACCATGGAGTGCTGCTGTCTGGATTCACGATCTCGTCGCGGGTGATTCACATTTTGATGAAGTTAGGTTACGACTTTACTCACTGCAACCATTCTAGTTTAGTGGACTGACATTCATCAGACATCTAATCCTGTCCAGAGAGTGTGGGTATTGGGGCTGTTGGGTAAAGATAAGTCAGGAGGGTTGGTTTGACTCCCCGCTGCATCAAACAATCCATCTTTCTTCACGTACAGTACAGCCCATTAATGCTGGTCGGAGAGATTATTTGTCTCAATTTATGCCTCTACTGGAATGCCTCACTTGAGAGAAATATTATCGGACCGTCTCATCTATATTTACGCTGCCTCCAATTTATCTTTATTCACTGGCTGTAATTTGAGAAATTTCATCACTTTTAAATTTTGTTGGAGTGAACTATTACTCACATTTTTAAGCCATCTGTAATCAGAACGGTGTTGTGTTTTCACAGTGTGTAAACCGTAATGGAAAGCAGCTGTTATAGATTATCAGCTGAGTCAGATGTTAGTGTTTAATACTGATGGTGTGTTTACTGTCAAACTCTTTTTGTGACATTTCTGATTTGATGGTAAAGAACAATTTTTGAGATACTTGTACTTTGGTTGAGTATTCCCATGTTAGGCTTAATACTTCTACTCTATTACATTTGAGAGGGAAATATTGTTCTTTTTTATACAGTCCACCACATTTATCTGACAGTTGCAGTTACTTTGTGAATTAGGATTTGACACACTAAACATATGATCAATTTATTAAATATAATGTATTGCTATTAGGCCTGTCAAAGTTAACGTGATAATAATGCGTTAACGCAAATTTGTTTTAACACCGCCAATATCTTTAACGCATTAACGCAACTTGCAATTTTTAGGTTGTAGCGGGCTCAGTTTTAAAGCTAGAGTGAAGATACTGGTATCATATGAAACTAACCTCAGAAATCTATCGGTACCATACTAGCTTGTCGAGAAGGAGGCTAAATAACACTCTATGGTTATGCTAAATTTTGACGAGGAAAAACTGGCACGGTCCCTTGACCTGAAAATGGGTTCTATGGGTACCCACGAGTTTCCCCTTTACAGACATGCCCACTTTATGATAATCACATGCAGTTTGGGGCAAGTCATAGTCAAGTCAGCACACTGACACACACTGACAGCTGTTGTTGCCTGTTGGGCTGCAGTTTGCCATCTTATGATTTGAGCATATTTTTTTTTATGCTAAATGCAGTACCTGTGAGGGTTTCTGGACAATATTTGTCAGTGTTTTGTGTTGTTAATTGATTCCCAATAATAAATATATACATACATTTGCATGTAGCACAAATATTTGGGAACTCCCATGTTGATAAGAGTATTAAATACTTGACCTATCTCCCTTTTAAGGTACATTTTGAACAGATAAAAAATGTGAGATTACTCATGGACAATCATGCGATTAATTGCAATTAAATATTGTAATCGATTGACAGCCTTAATTGCTATAGATTAAACTACTCAACAATAAATGAAGTAGGTAAAAATAGCTGTACTTGGACCAGCTACAAGATAAAATGTAGCTCATACTATAAGTTTATGCATAAGTAACAGTAATGCCATGATATAATACAAAATTCTGAAAGTGACCAATTTCCATATTGAATACTTTAACTTATTGGCACACTTTATACACACTAATAATACATATAAACTTTTACTTAATTAAATGTTGGAGGAATTTGAATGCAGTTTAACACTGTTACTGTATTGAGCTATTCTTTATTATTAGTTGGTTTCAAAAACACCTTTTAAGATTGTTTAAGGGGGAATATTTTCTTATGTCTGTGATTGTCATTGGTTTCATTTTTTACTAAAAATTCCACACAAATCTTTCTCTGTTGACAACAATATATGGATTTGAAAAGTAAGACACTGCCAGACATTGACATTACAGGGACTTTAGTCTGTTGAGGTTTCTAGATTTCTGGAGTTGCTTTTTCGTAGGATGTTTGTTCGGGAAGTTTCATCAAAAACATAATCAGTTCCTCAAAAATCCTGGACGTTTTTGACACTCGTAGATGGGCGCGAGCATTGGCCAAACCACACACTTCAATTCCAAAACGAAGTCCAATTTCTAGAGTGGACCTCTGCATAGCTTCCTCTTGTCAGAGACACATCCGCCTCATCTTCAGTCATGGTTCATCTGCCTCGGAGGAGACCTAAGCGATGTGTACAGTACCGCTTTATAGCCCACTGCGTGACTTTAGCACCATTTGGCAAGGACCGCACGAGACCTCCTGAGGCCTTTGGAAAATATGGTCCTTTCACTGCCTACAGAGCACACACTGTACAACACACATTCAGTTTCAATCATCACACTTTATACCATTTTTGGGTGCAGATTGCTGTGGGACCACCTCATGAGGACATATATGGTCACATACAGTATCCTTTTCATTCAGAGTCGCCTGGCTGTGACCATTGTGGGCTTCATTTCAGAGCCGTTGGAAGGACGGAGAGGAGACCGTTCTGTGAATCAGCATTACTTACGAGGGACATGCAGAGATGGCAAGGTAGGTTCTATTCACACGACAGCAGAAAGTGTGATTTCCCCCTCACATGTGACACAAACTGATTTTAAATAAGTCCAAAAAACTGCATGGAGTTGCATTTTGTTCCAGTGGTAGCAGAACATAGTACGTGCAACTTAAAACTTGTCAGTGTTGCCATGACAGAAAGTAAATATTCCACTATTCACCTGAGACAACTTTCATAATTTTTGCACCCGCGGCAGTTTGGCTGAGCTACAGTTAGTATGGAGACCAGTGAGATTCAGCAACTGAAAGAAGTCTAATGCCCCATTTGGTTTGTATTTAAGGAGATAAATCAGTTTACTCAAAACTGACACAAAAATGTGTCTGAAACAAGAGGGAGTTCACCAAGCACAGGAATGATAATACATATGTCGACTTCTGTTACTAGCACTCTGTGTAAATTCACATTGGTATCACATACTGCATCATTTGATGTATGATTTAAAGCAACAGTACCAACATTTTGGGCAATATTCTGATTTGATTTCTTGCCGAGAGTTAGATGAGAAGATTGATACCACTCTCAAAATGTTTGTCATGTGTGGACTTTACCGCATTTGTGTGTGGGTTTTTATGAGACTCCCCTGACGTGCACCGATCTGCAAATGCATTTTTTTCAACAAGGAATTATCTGTAGCCAATCAGATGTGTCCCTCCTTATCAGCCAATCACATGAGCGTGTCCCGAAGAGGGTATGATTTACGTCATACACAGTTGAAGAATAGTATGTCGAAAAAAGAAAAAAAAAGTCATAGTTTAGTACATCGAAAAAAAAGCCACAGTATAGTATGTTAAAAAAAAAAATAATTATATAATGGTATGTTTAAAAAAAGCAATTGTATGGTGTCGAAAAAAAAAAAAATAGTTATAGTATACTTTGTTGAAAAAAGTGATAAAGTCACAGTACAGTATGTCAAAAAAGGCCATATAAAAGTCATAGTATAGTATGTCGAAAAAATAAAAAAAAAGTCATAGTAAATTATGTCGAAAAAAAGCATAGAATAGGATGTCAAAAAAATAAAAAACTGCATAGTATAGTATTTTAAAAAAAGCATTGTATAATATGTTAAAAAAAAGTCATAGTATAGTATGTCGAAAAAAAGTCATAGTATAGTACGCTGAAAAAAATGTAAAAAGGCATAGTTTACTATTTCGAAAAAGACGCATAGTATAGTATTTCGAAAAATAAGTCATTGTATAGTATGTCGGGAAAAAAAAGTCATAGTATAGTATGTTGGAAAAAGTCATAGTATATAGTATGTCAAAAAAGGTCATAAAAACGTAATAGTATAGTATGTTAAAAAAAGTCACAGCATAGTATGTTGAAAAAAGTCATAGTATAGTATCTCTAAAAAAGTCATAGTATAGTATGTCGGAAAAAATAAAAAAAAGTCACAGCATAGTATGTTGAAAAAAGTCATAGTATAGTATCTCTAAAAAAGTCGTAGTATAGAATGTTGGAAAAAGTCATAGTATATAGTATGTCAAAAAAGGTCATAAAAACGTAATAGTATAGTATGTCGAGAAAATTTAAATAAAATCACTATATAGTAAGTCAAAAAAAAGTCATAGTATATTGTTTCAAAAAAATTAAAAAGTCATAGTATAGTATGTCGGAAAAAATAAAAAAAAGTCATAGTATAGTATGTTGAAAAAAAGCCACAGTATAGTATGTTAAAAAAAGTCACAGCATAGTATGTTGAAAAAAGTCATAGTATAGTATCTGTAAAAAAGTCATAGTATAGAATGTCGAAATAAGTGATAAAAAAGTCATAGTATAGAATGTCGAAATAAGTGATAAAAAAGTCAAAGTATAGTTTTTCGAAAAAGTCATAAAATACTCATAGTACAGTATTTCGAAAAAATTCATAGTAAAGTATGTCAAAAATTTTTATGAAAAACTCATAGCATAGTATGTTGAAAATAGACATAAATAAGTCATAGTATAGTATGTCGAAAATAGGCATAAAAGGTTGAACAATTTCATAGTATATTATGGCAAAAATGTCATGGAATCGTATGTCGAAAAAAGTCAGCATAGTTTTGTTGAAAAAAGTCAGTGTAGCATGTCGGAAAAATCATAAAGTCATAGTATAGTATGTCGAAAAATGTTGTTAAAAAGTCAGAGTATAATATGCCAAAAAAATCATAGTATAGTGAGTCGAAAAAGTCATAGTACAGTATGTTGAAAATAGTCATAGTATATTATGCTGCAAAAAGTCATAGTATATTATGCTGCAAAAAGTCATAAAGTATGTCCAAAAAAGTCCTAAATAAGTTATAGTATGTCGAAAAAAGTCACAAAATAATGTGTGTATATACTGTATATATGTATATAGACCTGTGTATATATGTATTGTGTATATATATATATATACTGTGGTGAAGCACAATCATGCTACACCCACACACCACATTTAAACTGTCTGTCTACAGCCCCCGTAGGGCACAAGGCAGCGGTGGGGTGGAGGTGGGGGTTGGTCTTTTATCACAAGCCCGCTCTGGGCACAGTGGGAAAGCTGATGTAAAGCAAAACAGGGGAGAAGAGAGCTATACAGTTTGGAGCTCAGCAGGGTAATAACATGAGCCATACTGCAACTGGAGGTGGTGAGGTGTAGACAAAATAGCCACCTCAGTACTGTAGCTACCATTACACCCCATTGCTCTCACATACAGACAGCCACAAAGACATCGCATGCAGGCGGGCATGAAGGAATGCCAACATGCATGCACATCTGGTTAGCAAGTCTGAGGCATCTGAAGGTGTCAGTTTCCTCCGACATCTGAAACAAACAACAAAATACGAACAGCATTGCCCTACAAAGCCAAAACACAGTCACTGCATATTTAGTCAAAATTGAGAACAGAATCTGACATGGCATTAGTTTAACCATGTTAAAATGATTATGCCATAGAAATGTGCATTAAAAAGCCGCTAAAACAACAGAACTTGTTTAACCCCAAGGCCTGACTCTCTGTTAAGATAGCTGGTGAGATGACCCCAGCCCTCAGCTATAGCCTTAACTAACACTAAATGTACCAACTTTTTCCTACCTGTTTCCTGTGATTAATATAAGTCTATTTTGATTAAAGGGACTATTTGTAACTTTGTAAGCGTATAAATGTAGCGGGTCGGCACACATGCGCGCTCGCATATGCGCGTTCGCGTGTAGCCGCTGTACCCTCCTCCTCTGCCTGCTCGCCTTCACTCAAACAGCTCAGCTCGCTCCACCTCTAGACGTGAACGCGCGCTCACTACACACTGCAGAATAGTTAGTTTAGCTCTGAGAATATCTAGTGAATGTACAGGGGACGTTTGTGCAGAAATAACTGCTGCAGCTCCTCCAGACCAACAGAGGTTTTCCGTGTCTTGTGAAGTGACGGAGCTCTACAGAGATTTACGTTGTCTTTTCGTTACCGACCGGGTGCCGGTGTCTCCTCTGCTCTCTCCGGCTGCGGGCGGAGAGAGCAGGGAGACACGCTGCAGAGCTCCGCTGCCTCAGCCTGCACTTAGGCAGGAAAAGCCAACACTAGGACCAGATCTAAATCATGTTCATGGAGAGACCTTCGTCTGGTCAGCTAATATTACTGCCAAGCAGCTGAAATATAGAGTGATATTGTGGTTTTAGCTGACGTGTGTCGCCTCACTGTTTTGAGCAATGCTCGTTCAGGTATATTTAGAGCGAGCAAGCGCGAGCCCGACGCTGACTTTCGTTGATTTCACGGCCACAGGTGTCGCTGTTAAGAAGCATTTCTGAAAGTTACAAATAGTCCCTCTAACTGACATCAGTAAGTTAGTGTGGTTTCCTGCAGAGCTGAGGCAGTAGCTCATGCTCACCCATTAGCAGCTAAACAAGTCCTTCTAAAAGGTAACTAGGTGACTCTGGTGGAATTGGTGTACTTTAGTATGGTGGAATTGGTGTACTTTAGTATAGTTACATTTAAATTACACTGTTAAATGTATTAAATTGTGGATTTAAATTAGGGCTCTCAAAGTTAACATGTTAATAATGCGTTAATGCGAATTAGTTTTAACGGCAGGAATTTCTTTAACGCGTTAACGCGATCAATATTCCGGAGGTTGTAGCTACCTCAGTTGTAAAGCCAAAGTGAAGATACTGGCATCATATGAAACTAGAAAACCCGAGGAGTCCATTGGTACCAACCATTTCATACTAGATACTAGATACTGTACTACATAGTTGTCAGGAAGGAGGCTAAATAACGCTCTAAACTTATACCAAATTTTGGCGAGGAAAAACTGGCATGGACATTTTCAAAGGGGGCCCTTGACCTCTGTAATGTAAATGGGTTCTATGGGTACCCACGAGTCTCCCCTTTACAGACATGCCCACTTTATGATAATCACATGCAATTTTGGGCAAGTCATAGTCAAGTCAGCTCATTGACACACTGACAGCTGTTGTTGCTTGAGTTTGACATGTTATGATTTGAGCATATTTTTTAATGCTAAATGCATAAAAGCATTTTTGGACAATGTTTTGTCATTGTATTTTGTTGTTAATTGATTTCCAATAACAAATGTATACATACATTTGCATAAAGAAAGCATATTTGCCCACTCCCGTGTTGATGAGAGTATTAAATACTTGACAAATCTCCCTTTTAAGGTACATTTTGAAAGATAAAAAATGTGTGATCAATTTGCGATTAAATATTTTAATCGATTGACAGCCCTAATTAATATGTTTAACTCGTTCATTAGTTCAAATGGACAAGAGACATGTAAGTACATCAGTTTGGTATCCTACTTAAATGAGGCAGTAGCTACATGTATACCCCATCATGACCTGCTGAACAGTTCTGCTAATGAGCCTAGCTTAGCGGCGTAACTATCACCATAGCTTCTGGCTGGTGGATTTCAGGTGGTTAAGCTTTGTTAAAGGAACAGTGTATATAATTTGGGGGGATCTATTGGCAGAAATGGAATATAATAAGTATGTTTTCTTTAGTGTACTGTATAATCCCCTGAAAATAAGAATTGTGTTTTCATTACCTTAGGATGAGCCATTCATATCTACATACGGAGCGGGTCCTATTCACGAAGTTGGCCCCCATGTGTCTGCAGTAGCCCAAAACGGACAAACCAAACACTGGCTCTAGAGAGAGCCTTTCACGTTTTTGTGGCAGCTACCATAGTTATCCTACACGCTTAGCACAAGGGGTTTTGACTGGTTGCAATCTGCAACCACACCACTAAAGGCCCGCTACATCCTACACACTGCACCTTTAAACTACACAGTTAAATGTATTAAATTATGGATACATTTTTTTTAAACTGCAGAATTCTGTGAAATGAATGTGGAATATTATTCTTTCATCTCTTCAGCACATGAAAACAAAGCTGAACCGCCATGCACTCTGGGCCATGCTGACAAGGACGACCCGGACAAATCTCCACCTAAAGACCTGCTTCCTCATTTCCCCTGATCTTTAAGTAGCTTTGAGTAACCAGAGATCAAACAATGTCCTCGTTCAGGCCATTAGACAGACAGACGTACCTGTGCTTGAACCCCGCGAGCTATGTGATTACAAAACACTTGTCACGCCTCTGTTATTCCACATAATCTGATTGTAAGGGAATCCGGCGACAAAGTGGATACACAGTCCGAATGAAATGAAACCCGCGTACATGTGAAGTGTCTTGTGTTTGTGTGACCTGGGTATGATTTCCTTGGAGAGAGCTTTATTTGACTTTAGCTTGCTGGTGGGAGGGTGGGAGAAGTAGAGGTTGGCTTTGTGTTTTCAAATTCAATTGTCCACTATACAGTCAAAGAGGCTGAGCGTCCTGCGGTTTGCAGTAATAAACCTAAACTCGGGTTACATCCAAGGCACAAAGGACTGCAAATGGACAGGGAAAAACACAGCGATGTGGACCTCTTAATAGGGTTAAGTCCTCAAGCTTCAATGACCCCGCAAGACCTAAAGAAAGCGCCAAAAAGTTCATCCTCTGAACTCTGTCCATAAACTCTGCTGGGCTGAGGTCTGGCCTGTTGGAAAAACAGCTTCTACGAAGAAACAGCGGATCTTCCAGGGCCTCCTCGTCTCTTCAAAGTCAGTGAAATTGGGGTCTTTAGACTCGGTGGTTTACAACAAATTCTCTGGTTCAACCCCAAAATCGAGATCAGCTTGGCAAAGAAAAATAAGCAGCGCAATTACAACACAGGGGCCAGATTATTTATACAAAATAATGAATTTGTTTCTATACATGCCAATCATCTCACCCAAAACGGAGTTTATTAAATGTGGATTTTTTCTTTTCTTCGCTGCGAGCAAAGCGCTGCAGTAGAGGCATGCGTCCAGTCCATGAAAGTGTTTGAGGCATGTGGAAAGCTTACACCCATCCCGTGTTGATACAAAGTGATTAGTTTATTATAGAAGCCGACGGCCTGAGTACATGGGTATTTGCTTCCATGTTGTGGCGGTAGCATGAGTGAGATCCGGCCGGGCGTCCTGACATGCTGAATGACGCCGACGGGGCCCGCGGGAATCTGAGAAGGAGAGGCGGCGTGTGGCCAGAGATGTGCCACACGGGACGGGAGCGCCGTGAAGGGGAGTTATGGGTGGTGGGATGATGAGTGAAGTTACTCATCCTTCCATTTTTATTTTTTTTTTGCTGCTGCCGGCCTGTTTTCGGCCCTTGGGTTTATTGCCACAGTAACCCGAGGCCAGGATTAAAGCAACCCCCGCTGTGAGAGGCGTTTTCTCTTCTAGGGCGAGTCGCCGCCGTCTCCTGCTTTCTTTAGGGCCTGTACACAGGGCGCTGTGTTTTTGGAAATAACAAGAGTGGGTTACAATACAATCATTTAGGTTTAAATTAGATTGACAGGGTATCAGCTATGAGGAAACTCAATTACAGCTCTATTACTAGCTGAATTGACTTACATGGATCCGAGGCCAGAGGTTCACACCAAACAAGTATCGAGGTTTCCTGCTTACCCGGGGCCTGTTCTTATTAAGTTATGGGGGTCTGGTGTGATTGATGGGTACACATGCAGACCTGCTGCTTCTGAGGATGTAGGTATGTGTTGACAGAATCCATAGTCATTCTTGATAGGACTTCCATCCCAAAAGATGTTTTCACTCTGTACATTTAACACTACGACCATTCAGGTAGCTGACATATTATTTCATATAAAAATACTGCCAGGCCCACACAAGAAGGTTCAAGGATTGTCACATTGAGTCAAGAGCAAGGGTGGGGGGTTGACTGACTTCTCTGTAACCCAAAGGCCTACAGCAGGTCACACAGCTCAAAACAGATCCTGAAACGGGACGCTCCCGTTGCCTGATGAAATGTCAAAGGGGTCTAAATGTAAACGGGTGCAACAATGTAAACACCAAGGTTCCACATAATCAAAGTGTTTCCACCTGCAGTGACAGAGCCATCAGTTCTGGGCACGCCGGTCATTACCTCACAGCCTTCTGGTGCTCAGAGGGGTAACCTAAGAGAGGCCAGGGCTCGGCTTTGGCTGACTTTAGAGGAAGGAAAGAGCGGGAGCGAAGGGGGCATTTTCCTCTACCTCACCTCAGAACGTAAACAGTGAAACAGTCCGCAGACCTACAGGTGCCTCGGAGTCCTTTTGCCCGGAACAAGGAAGGTTGTTTTTTTTTTAGAAAAAGAGAGGTTTGATCATGTTTGCAAACCCTTAGAGTTGAGGGCCCAAGAATTCTGCTGGGGACACACCAACCCGATATAAAAGACCTAGCAGCGACGAAGGCCGCCCGTTGAGTCACTTCACGTCGCTTTTGTCTTGATCAGAAAGTTGCACTTGAACACACCGCAAAAACAGCCAACGGCCAACTACCACGTACGTCCTGCGCCTGTGTGAGAGGAAATAACTCTCCAAACCAGCAGGACGCGGTAGTCTGTATTCGTCATTCAAAAAGGGAAACCGGAAGACCAAGGACGGCGGATATACAAGCCTTTGTTATGATGCGTACATGAAACAAAGCGGCGTTTGCCGACCATTTTCACACCACTCTCACTCTTCTCTTAGCTTCATTCCAGACGGCCATGTCGTTGTGAAAATATCCGTGTGTTGGAATGATCAGATGAGATGAAGATGAAAAATGAGAAGAGCCTTCTGTGTTTTTACTTTCCTCATTTACGTTTCTCTTCTCGTGCTCTGATTCGTTTAAGCTGAACAGTCAATCACAGTGATTTCTCTCACCGACAGGTGCCGCCGCTGATTCAACATGCTGAATCGTCCGAAAGGACTCTGACACGGGCAGACTAGAGCCGACTGTGTGGGACACATCTCAAGAACTAGGCCGACAGACGCTCACCAACGGCCCCACACTGTCTGATGGAGCCTTAAGGTCTCAAGGTAACGAAAACAAAATTCTTAGTTTTAGGTGATTACACACTAACGTAAACATACTTTTTAATATTATATTCCATTTCTGCTAATAGATCGGCTAAATTATTCTATATCAGTTTAAATTATTTATTATAATTATTTTCAGTTCCCACAGCCCATGATGACGTCTTCAAATTGCTTAGTTAGTCCAACCGACAGTCCCAAAGCCAAAGATACACTCCAAAAAAACTAGGCAAGAACTCTGTTAAAGTGAACGCTGAAAAGGCCTGCTGCACTTCAGTGTCACCCAGACCTATCACATTCTCATTATCACAGGGCTAACCTTATGGCAAACATATTAGTTCCTCACCACAATATACAATTCAGGTGGTTGTGGCAGAAGGAAGATCTTTCCAATCATCCTCTCACTCTCTTCTTCGCTCTTATAAGCCAGCATGGCGAAACAATTACTTGATAGCGAACCGGGGGAATGAGCATGACAAAGCGAGCGACGTCTGAGAACCCGACACCTTATGAAACGATGCCCGACGTCTCGTAACATTTTTACACATGACAGCATGACTGCTCTCCTGAGGGGCTCGTCTGAGCGTTAATCCATGCGGCCCCGCCGCTGCGACAGGCCCAGGAGGAGCAGGGAGAAGACAAGACCGCGTTAATGAGAGCCAGATCTGCTCTGCTAGCTTAGCGCCCGGCCCCGGCCGCATGCTCAGACACAGACGGCAAGACAGAAAGCAGTCCATCAAGCTGCCCCTGCAGAGCTGCTCACAGAAGCAACTAGGCGGGGCAGGACAAGAGCTTGGCATGTTACTAAGTCTGGATGTGCACAAGTGTTTAGTCCTCCCTTCCATCTCCACAATAGTTGAACTTCCTTGCATTTGTCTTTTGTTGCTGTGCTGCCAGGCTTAGTCTGTGAACAATTCTCAGCGAACAATTGTTTCCTCAAGTGAAACAATGTCTACTTTTGACCCGTTGCCACTGGTTGCATGTGTTTGTGGTTTACCAGGTCAACCAAAGAATGATATTTCTCCTTGTTTATTATGTTCCATTTGAGAGATGGCAATGTCATGGCATTAGAGGAACGCCTGAAGAAATAATTATAATTTTCTTTTCAGCATATATATGTTAAGTTAATGCGTTTTCACCCTTGTAATCTTCTTGTATCCTCTCAGATTTATCTTGGGATGGGACCCCCTGGTAGGGAACTATTGCTCTATTCTGAAAAAAGGTCTCATTGAACGGTCATTTCTAGAGATGAGGCCACATGTTGAAGGGAGATGAACCATTAATATCAAGAACTTTTTTTTTTTTTTTTGCCATAGTTATAGTAGCGCTAAAATGATTAGGTAATTAATTGAGCAAAAAAATCTATCTGCAACAATTTAGAAAACCGGTTAATCATTTAAATAATTTATCAAGCTAAAAATTTCCATTGTCTCAAATCATTTCCTTCTTTTCTCTGTTTTAAATGATTGTAAATTAATATCTTTGGCTTTGGGACTGTTCGTCGGACTAATTAAGCTATTTCAAGTTGACACCATGGACATCCAGAACTTGTGATACTTTTTGCAATTTTTGGACATTTTATAGACCAAAAAAGTCAATAAACTGCCCAGCCCTATTTATTAAGAGTCAATTCTGCATTAAAGGTGCAGTGCGTAGGATATGGCGGTAGTGAGGTTGCAGATTGCAACCCACTTAAACTTCTCCAGTGTGCCAAGTGTGTAGGAGAACTGCAGTGACCTATGCAAAAAGGCGAATAGCCAATCATCCGGCTCCGTGAAGAGGACGCACTCCGCATGTAGATATAAATGGCTATGGTAACGAATACACAACAATTCCGATTTTCAGGTGATTATACACCCCCTAAATGTTACACACTGTTCCTTTTTAAAAGGATTGTATGCAACTTTTTATACGTATAAATCGTTTTTATTTATTGCCAATGTGTGAACTAAAAAATTAGACCTTCCGCTTCCGATGTGACGTCATGCACACTCACGAGTGTCTTAGCCGCAGCTAAAATTTAAAGACGGTTAGAAATGCAGTCCGCTAACGCCAACAAACGACCAGCCCCCACCACAACTCAGTCTCCATCACAAACACCTCGGAAGCACAAAAAAAACAAAGTTATATCTAGTGAAACCGTTCCTGCAAAAATGAATGTGACCGACGTCGGGCGAAAACTAGTGTTGTGGGAGTTTAGCAGAGTTAGTTTAGCTTTGAGAATATCATGGGAATGTAAAGTGGAAGTTTCCGTTTGTGCAGAGATGTGTCTTGTTTCCCTGCTGCAGAGTGGAGTGACGGGGGTTAACTCCGGAGCGAGTAATGTTATCGACTCCGGCCCAGGAGACCAAAACTACAGTGTCTCCCCTGTGTCTTCTGACCACGGTCGGGAGGTTAACACGAGGATCAACATCGATTCATGGAGGGACCTTCGTTTGGTAAGCTAACATTACTGCCAAGAATGTGAAATATATAATGATATTGTGGTTTTAGCTGGCTAATGTTGCTAACGTTAATCAACATGATGCCTGTCAATCATGTTCAGTCTCGTGTGTGTCGGTTGTGCGAGCGCGAGCAACAGGACGCTGACTGTCGACGCAACAGCCGTCACTGTTAACAAGCAATTTCTGATTCTTAGAGTAGCTTTAAATTACATTTCCAGTGTACCAAAAAAGAAGCGTTTTACAGTTTTCAAAGCGCAGTGAAGGGGGCTTTTAGGAAGGCTCCTACACACGCTGCCCTACATCTCATGATGAAGCTGTAATAGGAATGTGAATCGACCAACTTTGCAAATTATTCTCAGAAAATCTAGAATCCGTCAGCTCAGCCCCTTGAGTAGCTGATGTTTTTCCAGTGTAGGCATGAGGAAACAGCAGCGCTACAGCTCAGCACATGGTTGGACCACATGAAGGCATCACTACGCCGTATGCCTCCGTTGTTGTTTGACTGAGACATATTTCCAGACGGCTGCCTGGACCGCGGCAGGAGATGAGGGATATGCTACGAGGGAAGAGTCCTCGCTCTCGCTGCCAGGCCCGACCCTTTCATAATCGCCCAGGAATTATGCACATCCCAGTTAAAGCACTGGTAGAGTGAGTTACGGCTGCGGTGGTGTTTCCTGAGAAGGCTGCCAAAATGATGATTTAGATAGATCACACGTCTGGGGTCTGAGGGTTCCTCGGACACTGTTTAAACACAAGTCTTTATTCTGAGGACAGAGGAATGTGAAGGGCGCGGAGTGAAAAACCCATCACCTAACAGTGACATTTCCAACATGGCAACCGTGACGGCAACGTTATTGGTCATTGCTGAGGACTTGGACAGTAGAGCGATTACTAAAAAAGACCTGGCTCTTAGAGTTGCAGATGTTACAGCTTAGAGTTGAATTAACACCAACACTTGAATTCGCTTAAAAAAGAAGTTTATTGAGTTTAATACATCGGGCGGTTTGTAGTGAAATATGCATACATTCAGCATTACAATTCATACAGGAATTCTCCCACCAAATTCCTAAAATACACACAATTTACAACATATTTCTGAAGACAAAATAAGACAGCTATACCAGTTAAATAAGTAAAAGCCTACTTCCTTTTTGTTTAATCACACCATTTAAATTCCAATGGTATGCAATGTTTTATTTTCAGCTAAATATAAGTTAAAGTATTTATAGTAAATAGCCTCTGGAAGCCATTCACTGGACAAACAAACAAATGGCACACAAGAGTTTCCCATGCAATTAAAAATAGATTTAAAAAAATTTAATTTGTGATAAGACATGCTTGAGTCCATGTCATTTTCACCATCCCTGTTACACGATCTCAGAACTACATTTCCCAGAACACACGCCAGCACTCGAATACTACAAACATGGCCAGAAGGCAGGGGCACAGTAGGTTTATAACCGCTTCTCGGATACCAACACAGAGATAGGAGTACTGTGAAATCCATTAGCAATGTGGAGCGCACAGCTTTTTCTTTGATTTTCCAAATTCAGTGGAAACACCCTCATGACTCACGGCCCTGTCTAATATTGAACACTTTTCCTTTGTCTCTGTCCAGTCAAAGGGATCTATGTGAAAAAACATGGTAGTGCTAGTGTTATTACTGATATTATCTGTCTGAGTGAGGGAGTGCCAGTAGGTCGCACTCCATTAAAGCAACTCGTTACAACAAAGGCGTGCAATTTTAAGAGGTTCCCTCTTCTTCGGCACCCAGTGGAAAGCTCGCTGGTGCCAATCTCTTTGATTTATGTACTCTTCAAAAACACACCAAAAAGTTTGAAGTCCAAGTCAATAAAAGTAGTAAAACGTCATTCCAGACAGTTGGTAACTCTATTATATTCTGAAGAAATGAGGCAGTTGTGTGGACAACAGAGACACATGATCTGAGCCTTTAACTGAGAGACAGAATACAAGATGTCTTGGCCTGATAAGCAATGTTCATAGAGTCTGGGGGCAGGATGGGGATCAAGCACAGGACAGAGAAGGGGAAAGACAAATAGCGGAGGAAAGTCAGGCCCTGCATTGATACGGATGTGCTTATTATAAGGCAAGGTGCTCCGAGGACAATAAGCATGCTGGAGACGAGAAAGAACCCTTGGTCAAAACCGTTTTTTCCATTCTCATAATCATACTTAAGACATTTCGCCATATGCTTGACAAACTTTGGTTATACTTTTGGACTCGTTTCACTTCACTGCTATATTTAAATTTGGGCTGTCAAAGTTAAACCATAATAACGCATAATCGTTTTAACGGCACTAATTTCTTTAATGGATTAACGCAATCGATCTTTCGGAGGTTGTAGCGGGCTCAGTTTTAATGCTAGAGTGAAGATACTAGCCTCATCAACCATGTCATACTAGCTTGTTGCAAAGGAGGCTAAATAACGCTTCAAATTTGCGCTAAATTTTGGCGAGGAAAACCTGTCATGTCCATTTTCAAAGGGGTCCCTTGACCTCTGACGTCTAGATATGTGAATGAAAATGGCTTCTATGGGTACCCACGAGTCTCCCCTTTACAGACATGCCCACTTTATGATAATCACATGCAGTTTGGGGCAAGACATAGTCAAGTCAGCACACTGACAGCTGTTGTTGCCTGTTGGGCTTGAGTTTGCCATGTTATGATTTGAGCATATTTTTTATGGTAAATGCAGTACCTGTGAGGGTTTCCGGGCAATATTTGTCATTGTTTTGTGTTGTTAATTGATTTCCAATAATGAAAGGTATGCATACATTTGCATAAAGCAGCATATTTGTCCACTCCCATGTTGAAGAGAGTATTAAATACTTGACAAATCTCCCTTTTAAGGTACATTTTGAACAGATAAAAAAATGTGCAATTAATTTGCGATTAATTATGGACAATCATGCATTAATCGCGATTAAATATTTGAAGGGATTAACGACAGCCCTAATTTAAATCATATGTATGAGGTGAGAATTATTAATATTTTGACCAAGGGTCCAAAACTGCAAAAAACTGAAACTTAAAACAAAACAGAGTGAAAAAAAATCACTTAAATTCCATTAGGAGGAAGGCTGAGCTGCATTTGCATTTTAGCGCAGCGTTATTATAAAGTGTGCAAAAAGTAGTGCGTGTGTGTGTGTGTGTACGGTCAACCCTGACAGCTCAGCGGAGGGGAGACAGTCGGACCTCCACTGCCTTCATGTCTGAGGAGGGAGCTCAGCTCAGGACAGCACACAATGGGAGGGTGGTGGGCAGGTTGTTCTTTCAAGAGTGTATGTTTGTGTGGCACTGTGTGTGGTATTCACATGTATGTTTGAATGTGTTTGTGTTTGTGTGTTTAAACCAGAGAGCAGTAGCCGCCGCAGCTTCCGCCTCCCGCGTCTTCGTCGGTGAGCTGGACTCCTCGGCCGTGGCTCTCACTCTGCCACAAACCGGGCGTCTGGATGATCTTCTCCACCAGCTCCTCAAACGCACACTGAACGCCGTCCCTGGTCTTGGCACTCGCCTCTGGAAGAACAGAGTGAAGAGGGGAAAAATAAAGGAAGAAAGATGAAACGGATACAGAGGAGAGGAAAAACAAGAGAAAAAGAGGTGGAGGAGAAAAAAAGAAGATGAGTTACAGATACAACAACTGTTAATGTCTGCATCTTGATGTCATCATCTGCTGGGCTCTCAGAGTGGAGGGATGGAAAATGTCTCAACAATAACTGTCAACCCCCAGACACTAATAGTGAACCTTAGGAGGTTATTAGGGGACATAGTCAACACACCTGCTCCGCAGCATGACGATATCCAGAAACATTATAATAATAATAACCATAGAATGAAGAAATCAATCTTATTTAAAAAGCCAAATCCCAATTAATATATTAAGAGGAACTTGGAAAGATCAGAGTGAAATATTTCCATTTCAACAATCATTTTTTTTAAATAGCATTTTTCAGTACTGGATGAAGATAAAAAAAAAAAAAAAAAGAACTAGGTGTTTAACTTGTGCAAGTCACTCAACTCTTTTAAGTCGTCCTTTACTGACAAATCTGAAAAATAGAAGTACGAGTAGTAGTAAGATGATATATGAAGCCTGTTTTATTAATAGAACTATGCAAGCATTCCTCAGCAAGTATGACAGTTATTTCAAAAGCGGTTTCCCCTGTGTAATAGTCTGCTGTAACTCATGCCCAGCAGGTCTTTGTAGAGCAGGGAATCCTCCTGACTTACCTATAAAAAGCATGGAATGTTTTCTTGCAAACTTCAGCCCTTCGGCCCGGTCTAGCTCGTGGTTTTCCTAAAACAAAAGAGAGGTAATGGCTTATTTGAGGTCTGCCGGGCGCAGCTGTCAGCTACTGTGGTCATCACAGGGCAACAAGGGAAAAGTGATTTTCACAGACAAAGAACAGGACACAATAAATTCATAATGCTCTACTTAGTGGGCATTTTTATCCCTGCTGACTGATTCTGGTATCCTGGTAGAGGACCAGCTGCCAAAAATATGAAAGTGGGTCTGCCACGGTTATTTAGCTCTGTAATTTGTCAAATGGCTTTACTGTAAGCTGATTTTACTTATTTTTGGCAATTTATTTTCCTCTTCTGTGGAATATATGTCTATATAAAGTTACTGTACATTGCTGTTTTTGCATCTCCAGATACAGAAAAACTATTTTAAAATGTATCAAAAAAAAAATGTCCTATGTACTATGACAAACTGAATTTAAAGATCCTAATGTACTGCTCCTCTCTAATCTCAACCTGAGTTGGAACACAAACATAAGACACAGAGCCACAAACGCACTCACCTTATCGATTTTGTTTCCCACAAGCATTTTGACGAGGTCGTTCCTTGTACAGTACGTCTCGAGCTCATTGAGCCAGTTGTCAAGCTTGGTAAAGGTTTCCCGTCGTGTGACGTCGTACACTGTGCCAAACAAAATGAACAAGACATGCTCAGAGTGAAGGCAAATACGTGCACACGTTGTACGTTTCCTCGGTCTCAAGTAAGACTGGGGGAAAGGCGATTTTTCCATCTCTGAACCCATGATACAAACGTAGGACAATTTTGCAGCATGGGAGTAATTATATCAGCACAATCATGGTACTGTCTTGCATTAATACTATTGTAATGTGCACATACATGACCTAATAGGAAGACTGTGTGAGCTTAACTTTAAAACAATATTTTCAGGAGTGATGAAGTCGAACAGACATTGAATTTAAAAACATATTAGAGTTTTTTTTTTTAATGAAAAGCACAGACCTAATAACTAGGAATGCACCGATACCAGATTGGACCGATACCGACTCAAATAGCTTGATTGGGCATCGGTGACAATGGAGCCGATCTATTCAGTGCAATTCTATGTTTATGTACTATATACATTATAATCTGGAATTCTAATTCAATATTTTTGACCAATTTGTTGCTGCATTAAAAGGGTTTACATTTCAACTGGAATTCCTGTGAAGTTTGAATATTTTTTACCAAGTAGTTGGTGTACAGTTTATTATTTTAATTATAAATAAAAATTAAGTGAATTTATATCTATGTATTTATTTGTTACATTTTGTTTTACAAAGTTAGGAATGTGATGTTTTAGTCTAGCCGGATGTTGCCTTACACATAAAAAAATGATCCCAGTCACTTCCACATAGTGAGGAATACAGCTTATTAATTAAACACTGGTATCTTTGGTAATCAGTATCGGCCGATACCCAAAGCCCGGGTATCGCTACCGGAATCTGGATTGAAAGAGTCGGATCGGTGCATCTCTACTTTACTTCCAATAATCCTGAGTTATTTCAACTTTTGAAGAAAGAGAATAATGCAACAAATTCAGGTAAAATAAATTACTAAGATAAAATGGTATAAATTAAAAACACATGGTTGACAAAACCAAAGGGACTTCCGATAGTATCACATGGTGAGTTCTCATAATCCCAGTGCTTTAGCAAGGCGCCTTGTGTTTCTATATATCATTAGAGTGGTCAAAAACCATAGGCTGCAGAGGAAGTCTGTTTAAGAGGTTTAACTTAGTTCCTGTGTGTGTGTGTTCATATACATGCTGTACATGCATGTCCATATGAGGAGTCTGACTTAAGGGTATAAACTAACTTCCAGAGAGTGTGTGTGCGTGTGTGTGCCTGTGTGTGCATGTGTGTGTGTGTGTGTGTGTGTGTGTGTGTGTCACAGGATGTAAAGCCATCACTTTCTTTACAACCAGGGGTCGCACACTCACACATGCACAGACACACACACAGGTGCTTGTGCAATGATGGCGTCAACAGCTTGACTTACCCAGGATGACTCCCTGGGCACCGCGGTAGTAACTAGGCGTCAGGGTTCGGAAGCGCTCCTGTCCTGCGGTGTCCTGCAAAACACAACCAGCTCAGCGCTACTGGACACACTCGCAGGAAAAACTAGTGGCTCAAACAGAAAGAAAACCAGCACAGATATGGACATAAACAACAAGGCTGACTCGTCTGTGTCGAGCATGTAGGCAGAAAATGGTGTTACATAAGCGCCATCTTCTGGGCAATTGAGGGAATAGACAGAATGGAGTCATGGAGGAGTTTGATAGTTAATCTTTTGTTTGGTGAGTGTTACAGAGTTGACAAAGGGTGAACAGAGTTTGTCACTTACCCATATTGCCAGCTTTGCCTTGTTACCGTCCACGGTAATAGTCTTCACCTTGAAGTCAACACCTAGACAATTGAAAAGCCAGTCAGTCACTCATGTTGTCATGATGACCTCATCCTGCTTCAGTCCCAATGTGGTAAGTTTTGTCCAATTACTGCCAAGAATAGTATATCACAGCAACAGACTATAATTATTATCGGTGATGAATTGTCAAATCATACCACACATTGTCTCTGAACTTCTGCTAACCCCAGCTTTTCAGACTGGCAACATGCCCGTCCCACGTCCTGTATTTAAATTATGGTGTGACTGTGTTTTCATATCCACCACAAAGGGGACGGTGTGTGGTTTAATGTCCTGAACTGAAACTAATACAGGTCTGTATTAGAAAAATACGGAATAAAAATCCACCACCTGTGAAATGGCTCAGAGAGCCATGATTCACCCGCCGGGTCCCATAGGAAGGGACATTTACATAAAAATAACAATGTTGTCCCATTTCCCCTCGACAAGTAAATCTCCTCTATTGCCTTTGTGCAGTGTCTCGGCGTGCAGAGCGTGCAGTGTCTGGATGACATATCGGCCCGAGTTTTAGCATCCACTGACAGATTTACCAGGGAAATGTACACTTGTGTCGGGCTTGTTTTTACATCTGGGGCTAGGGAGGGGAGTTCAGCTCGGAGCCAAAACAGAGGAGGAGAAATGGGGACATGAAGACAGGCTGAGGATATATGACATGCAGCATGTGTACCACACACAAATATACAGTCTGTTCACACAATCAATCACAACAACTATCTCTTCCTCGAGTCTTCTTAGAGGTTGTTGCCAGATGCATGCGGAGAGGAGTTTACACTAAACATCTCCCTGAACCTGGACCAGTCTCTCCTGCTTTCTTTCAGTATAAATTCAGACAGGCCTTTCCCGGAGAACATGCAGTAACGCATCTGTTTGTAATATCACAACACAACAAGATGCCACTAACGCTGGAAGTCAAGGATGGGCTGATCGCTGCAGGTTCATGGTGGACCACAAAACAGCCCTTCATCGTAGGATATAAATACACGGAGAGCAGCATAACTAGGTCTGGGCAATATGGATCAAATCTTCCCTCCCGATATTGGTCATTTCATATAACAATGTGTAACAATATATATCGCGATCAGTGTTGGAAATTAACTTTTTTGTCCGACTGCCACTGTGGCTGGTGGATTCTGAAATCTACCAGCCACTCAATAGATTACCATTGTTTTTTTGGCTGGTGAGTGAAAAAAAATCTAGCAGCCACTTGCATATTTTACCAGCATTAGTTTGGTGGCTGGTGATGATTTCCAACCCTGATCACGATATAGCATGTTTTCTGGTAATTCAATAAACAAATAAATAGTCTATATGAAATAACCACATGGTAAAGCCTATTTTGTATACTCCTGTGTGAATTAAACACTTCACAAATGAAAAGTGCTGAGTATTTTCTCATTTTAAGAATTGTGCAAAAATGCAAATGCAAAATGAACATAACAGTTTTAAGTGAAATTATAGAGCAAAAATAAATAAATAAAGGCCTAGCCTATATCGCGATATAGAAAAAAATGTACGCTAGACATTTTTATATTATTTTGACGATATATATCGTCATATTGCCCAGCCCTAATCACAACAAGTCAACTTTATCCTGTACTGTCTCTCTTTCACCTTTTGAAATGACTGTACCCAGAAGTAACTAGTTGATAAGTTTATCAATGAAAGTATCATGAGTTTTAAAGCTAGGTTGCATCCAAAATTTCAAACTAACATGCAATTTAGTATGATGAAACAGTATGTGAGATATTTTAGTATGTCCGAAACCTTAGTATGAAAACAATAGTACGCAAATTACATACTATTTCCGGTGATATATTACAGTATGCAACACTGGACACCATGCGGCATTAATATCCCAAAATGCTATGCGGTAGTGACAATAATATTCATAACAGACGACGGCGGGCAGCTCTGTAACATCAATAACGCTTTGATCTAACTGTAAGTAAGGAAGATTTCACTTTGCTAGGCGTAATATATATATTTTAAATTAATTCGGACTTTGATTCCCACAAATTTTGGTCACATGAGGGGTTGGCACGGGTTACCGTGGTTACACGTCTCTAACCGGCGAGAAGGCTCTCAGGAAGGGACAAGTCAGAGTCAAGTCAGCACACTGACACACTGACAGCTGTTGTTGTCTGTTGGGCTGCAGTTTGCCATGCTAAATGCAGTACCTGTGAGGGTTTCTGGACAATATGTGTCATTGTTTTGTGTTGTTAATTGATTTCCAATAAAAAATATGTACATACATTTGCATAAAGAAAGCATATTTTCCCACTCCCATGTTGACAAGAGTATTAAATACTTGACAAATCTCCCTCTGAGGTATTTTGAAAGATAAAAAATGTGCGATTAATTTGCAATTAATCACAATTAACTATGGACAATCATGCGATTAATCGCGATTAAATATTTTAAATCGATTGACAGCCCCGAATGAAAATACATTAATTAGAGAAAATAAGATCAACTAATGCCGGATTAAATGTAATTTCTGTCTGAATGAGGGAACTTGAGTCAATGAGGGAGGCTTAACTCCAATAAAGACATCTGTTTGGCAAAGATTCCCAGCTGGCCAAGTAAAACAGCAGAGATCCATGCCTTGACCTTGAAGAAAAAAAGTGTTGTAACTGTTTCAACCTCTCCTGGAATCTGTGCTTTTAGTTGCTTTAACAAAGACAGCATTGTGAGCTACCAGCTCTTCACAAAATCACATTAGTTAGGGTAGAAATTCTACATCCAAACGCATCAGTAAGATTATAAATCTTGAGTTGTTGAATGCTTTAATGAACATAAGCACATTAAGGTAGTTACAGCATCAAGGCCACTTGAAAATATAGCAGGTGTGTCCTTGGTGCATTGAATGATTCATACTGTTAAAAGAAGCTGATACCATTTGCAGATCTAGCAGAATTTGGAAAAACCTCCACTTAATTACCAAATAATGTACCACTAAGTTCACAATTTCATCGGATAAGATGGATAGCCTGGTCTGCAGCAGGATTTCTTTTCCAAACTCCTCATTAACTTTTAAATAAATCAAACAGTTTTGTGGCTGTGAGGTATCGTGGTACCTTTTGCTTCCAGCATTGCATTCCTATAGCAGAGCTCCTAACGAGCCAAATTTGGAAATTTGGCCAGCTTGACTTTGATTCCAGTATACATTTCTTTTAACTTAATTTCTGATTTAAATTATTTGCAATAAATACCGGGTATGTAATTGACACAATAAGCGAGCGTGGTGATTGAGCCAAGTCTGGTCCTTGAGCAGATTACAAGGGTTCTGTCATTTTGTGGATTGTTGTTCAGTACAATACAAAATATCTGCCAGCAGACGCCGGCAGGGCCAGCGGGGCCTACAGACTAAGAGACAGAATGAACAACAGTTTATGTCTATTTATTTTATTGAAAGTGGTAGCCATTGTTGTCTACAGTAGTAGTCATTTATAGTTCTTAGAAACTCCCAACTACAGACATTATACTGGCCAGCACACGTATTCTGACAGATCTTATGAGCTTTCTCTGCCAATCATTGGCACTAGCATTTGGTGTACAGACTGACTGCTGTGATATTAACAGAGCTTCAAGGATATTCTGATCTACTATTGTTTACAGAATGTACAATGTACTATATTAAATAGATTTTTTATTAGGTACAACTATACAATCAACACATATTCTACCTTTATGAAGCAGAATCACCTGTTCTTTTTCTACTTTCAGAGGTGTTCATTTAACTATGTGTTATCATTGAGGTTGTAAATAGTGGTGGCGTTGTGCTGGACTGCATTATGTTGAAATGTGTTTCTAATATCCCCCCATGTTTGTAAATGGGGTTGGCAAAACATTAGAAACACCTCTCAATATAATGCAGTCCAGTTCAACACTACTTTTAACTACAACCCCAATAATAAACATATAGTGAAATTAATATCTCTCTGACGGTGTCAATCAAAACTGAACCTTATTATCTTTGCAAAGGTATAAAGGGCTCAGCTGTTGTATTGGATTACATTATATTGTACAGGTGTACCTAATAAAGTGACCACTCAGTGTATATTTATATGCATTTTCTACTTATTGGGTGAACTTGCGCTTACAACGATCTTTACCTTCAATATATTTTGTCCATTCTTACATACGTGGGTATCAATATTAATCAATGAGCTATTGCTAATGTGTTTAATATGAGCTGATATGTTTCCTACTACACTACCCATTTCCTAGTGCCTTTCATGAGTAACCAATTGCCCCTTTTACACAGAGATTCCACAATACTGCCGTATAGAAGAGCTTTTCTACACTGAACGAAAAAACTGCGGCATAATGCTGCCCCAGTGTGGCATTATAGATAGCATGCTGGCATTACGGAAGCAAAAGAGTTGCGACGTGCAACACAACAGCGTCGGTGTCTAGTGTGTGGGCGTGTAGTCTCGTCATGCCAGCTGTCACTTTTACACAAATGTCGATTTGTCTCTGTTATTACCTCCGCTGCTGGCTTAATGGCGGAACAACTCTTTCCCCCATTCCATGTCCGTACCTTTTATACAGATCAGCGATGCGGAACAACGGCGCAACATTCCCGCCTTAACCAAGGTGTGTGAAGGAGCTAAAGTGTGTTGCTCATAATCATTAAAATAATTTTAAAATCTTTGTTTGTACTTAACTCCCTTGGGACTGGGTGTGTACCATTATAATTTGTGGCTCATATTGAATTCTACTGACAATGGACTTGCAGTTTCCCACAAAACAAAACCTTACTTTTATTTAGGGCTGGGCGATATGGCCAAAATCTTCAAAATCGATGTAGGTCATTTTATAGCATGTTTCCTGGTAATTCAATAAATAAATAGTCTATACGAAATAACCACATGGTAAAGCCTATTTTTGTATACTCCTGTGTGAATTAAATACTTGACAAATGGAAAGTACTGAGTATTTTCTCATTTTAAGAACTTGAGAGCAAAATGAACATAACAGTTTTAAGTGAAATTATAGAGAAAAAAGGAAATAAATATAGGCCTAGCCTGTATCACGATAAACAATATAGAAAAAATATACACAATAGACATTTTTATATCGTTTGGCGACATATATCATCATATTCCCAGCTCTACTTTCATTTTACCATTTCATTAAATGAGCTCATGTGTTACTCACCTATTGTTGCCGCTTGCTCTGGGTCAAATGTGTCATCTGTGAATCTCAAGAGGAGGCTGTCGACAGAAGAAGGAAATAATTAGATTAAGACTCATTATGAATCATTAACAAACACAGCAGTAATTCTAATCCAGAGGTTGAGCTAGCTTTTGGGATCAGCTTTCTATTCGCTTTGTTCACACAACCTGTCCCGCGACACCAGACTTATCGAATTCTGCATCTCTATCCCTTTCTATTGATCTCTTTGTCCTTCACTTGCATTACGCGTGCAAGCTCCAGATGATGTCACCGTTAGATTGCAGTCAGGAGGACAGGGTTCATTTCTTAACTATGACTAATCAAGTGCAAAGGCCTTAATCACGGCGCTGATGATGGGGATAAGCGGACTCCTTTCCCTTGACCCAAGCATAATTCTCTTATTTTTCCTCATGGGCCATCAGGAGGGATCCTGGAGCAATGAGTGTTTTATTGTTGGAGGTTCCATACAGCTGATGAACTATGCTCAGAGACAGCCAAGATAGAAATGTGTTCTGCATAGGTCATTTGTTCAGGTAAAATGAAACTTGTGTATTCCTTGCCAGGCAGACATCTCCCTGGTGATTTAAGGGCTTCTACAGATTGCAGGGAAACAAATTAAATATCTGTATGCAATTCAAAAATTAGTCCAGTCAGTGTACCTACTTGACAACAGCACAGCTGGCTCAGGATAATTCAGATAATGACATTCGAAACTAATCATAGTCTGCATTCGTTTATTGTATTAAGCAAAAGCCTATTTAATAATAATACGAAATTGCGTTCTGGAAACAACGCCCTTGGCCTCAATGATGCACTAGCAGGCAGTGTTCAGACCAGCTGGCCACAAAACTCTTCTGTTTTCTGGAATATAAGCAAACCTAGGTCTATGTTATGGTGTTGGCATAAACTCAGTCCCTCCTCTGTGAGCTGCCATCACAGTAAGCTAACTACCAGAACTACTGGCGAGAATGTGAAATAGAAAAAAAAAAGACATTTCTACCGTAAGACTAAAACAGGCATAGACCCAAGATTCAAATTACGGTTGTATGTCAAAAAATGTCTTAATAGGATAATGCCAAAAAAGTGAATAAGAATTAAAAAAAAATAACTGACAATAGAGTAGGGTCGGGGAAAAAATAGATTCACCCATGTATCACAATTGTTTTATTTTACGATTTTTAAATAGATTTTTTAATGCCAGAATCAATATATTTGTCTCATTTGAGTCTATGCGGAGGTATAAGGAAGTTATTGCTTTTATTGTTGTAGTTTGAGTAACGTGACATCATATCCGTTCTGTATCTGTCACCAAAACAAACCTCAGTGAGCCGAAATGACAAAGCAGAAAATTGCGGAGCATCTGCGTGGATACAACCTGCACCCTGACATTTTAAATCCAAACTCTCATCTCTGTGGTCAAATCAGCCGACGCTACAACTGTAGTGCACCCATATACTGACATTTATGTTAAATGCATTCAAACCCCACGGACGGAGCTGACGGGAGAGCTAGCAACGGACTCGGGAGAGTTTGCGGAAGTATACATGTGTGACTACGTCCGGTTTTCTAAATAATGTGTTAACAAAGGGAACTGTATATACAAAATACATATATGGAAATAAGATTGGTTGGATTATATTCACCAGAAGTATAAAACATTACACGTCCCTTATAAATTAAAAAGAAAATACTGTTAATTTGAGGGAAATATCTTTATTCTTTGATTTTTGGGTTGGTGGAAAATAATTTATAAATTACTACATACTACTGACTACATACATGCTGAGAATCAAACGTTTTTACTGTATTAATTCAATTCATTTTCCAAAATAAAAGTCCCTAAAAGTGTATAATTCAACTTTCTTTGGTTAAAAAAGTTCACAAAAATCGCAATAAATTGTAATATCGAATCGCAATACTTAAAAATTGCAATACATATCGAATCGACACCCAAGTATCGTGATAGTATCGAATCGGGAGATAGGTGTGTATCGTCCCAGCCCTACAATAGAGTAATTGCTGCCAACACTACTGTGGAAACAGTACTGCTGACATTCTGGGATGTAAAGTGCATGAATTAGTACAAACATTTGAGATTTTTTACAACCTTCTGGCTGATCCAAAATGAAGGATATTCTTAAATCCCTTTTACATTCGACCCCTTTTTGATCATGTTGAAGATCTCAGTCTTGTGATCACTACACAAAAAGCACTACACCCTTTCGTGGTTCATGTTACGGTTTGTAATTTTGACAACCTGAGGCTTGGTCATCAGTCCGCAGTGAAAGATGAGTTTTTTTTGGCCAGACAGTTCACTTGTCAAGAGGCTTACAACGAAGCTTAAGGCAGCTCATTACCTATGAACCGTGCTATGACTATGCAATGCACGATGCTGTACTCGATACCATAGTTTGCAATGTGATGGTTGACGTCTCAGGCTGGCTATCAGGATTCTTTCATGCAGTCTGGACCACAGTCTTGGAGACCAGCAACCCTGACCAAGCTCTCTGTTGGCATACCACACAATATAACCTGCCAGACTAATGTTGGTTAAAACATTATACTCTGCTTTGAATATTAGGCTGATTTGTGGTTGCTAACAAGGACTTCTGATTACCACATAATCAACTGTGTGGTAAAAACTATACAGCACTTTAGTCCCTCTAGAGAGGCCAAGTTTCACTCAAACATGACCTCTTAAATAACAGTAAGCTATTGAGTGTAGATGTTGCCTGCTGTGTTCATAATGATGTGTCGATACTTGCACTTCTGTCTGGCTCCCTTGTAGGTCTGACCAAGTACCACCCCCATTTCTGCCCACACACATACACGCCTCGCACGTACACAGTTATAATTATATATGGCCTTCGAATTAACTTAAAACATTTTTTTTCTCTATTATTCTTATTATTTACTTATTTATGTATTTATCTCACTTATTATTGTAAGTGTTGGTATTATTATTGTTATTGATATTATTATCATGACCTCATCATCATCATCTTTATTATTATTCATAATATTAAATGTATATGTGTATGTGTATATACTGTATTTTATATATATATATTTTACACATTTATTTTCTTTTTGTTTTGTTTTGTTTTCTACACATAAAAGGAAGGATATCTGTATGTGTGTGTATGTATAGATATGTGTGCATGTGTACAGTATATGTGTTTAATAGTAGATATATGTCATATATGACCATCTTCATACACACACACATTCTTCAACCTGCTTTTATCCCCTTGTGTTGTGTTTGTTTTTGTAATTTGTTATTTGTCTTTCTCTGTATAATATATGTTGGTCTTTTTTATATATATGTCCCTGCACATGTCTTCACTTGTTTTGTAATCACTTTAAAACACAATAATAAAAAAATAATAATAATGATGTGTGAACAACTTGATCTGGGAGAAGCTAGGTCTACAAATTCAGTAAGTAAGGTTAGAAACAGGGAATGGTTCCTCAGAAGTGATTGCTCATTATATCTTCTAACACACAGTTGTCCTAGATAACAGCCTGTGACAGCTAATAGCCACGTTGGCTGACATGAAGTCTTGATTGCAACATCTTCAACCAGCTGTGTCAGAAAACATGATGTCACACTCAGCTACTGCCAGCTAGCTAGCTGAGGTTACAGCCAGCACACCACACGCCTTATTCTATTTTATATAGATGGTATTATCTGTTTTCTTATTATTAAAGAAGAAGACAACACAGCAGAGTTTAAAATCCCGCATTGTCTTTGAACCTCACACCACTGGGCTGGTTGCTAGGCTATCACTAGCTACTGAGCCACGACATCAGTGTCTTAGAGATAACTACCAGCTTACCTGGACTTCCCAACGCCACTTTCTCCTATAATCAAGATCTTCAGCGTCGTTAGTGTGTCTTCTTCCATGTTCCGTGTCCAGTGAGCGGTGTTACTCTGGATAAAAGGCTAAAAACAGCCTGTTAACGCGACGTTGAGGAGTAACTTGCCTTCTTGTTTACAGCTCACAGCAGAGATAGTTGACTTTGGTAAGATGTCTCACTCCAACCATATCCGGTATGCCCTTTTTGGCACTTCCGGTTGGTACATGTACATGAATATCAGATGATATATCTTTATGATTACACAACAAAGCAGACACTATTGTAACATATGAGATGCATTTGTATTTTAATAAATTATTTCTGCACAGTTGTTTAATAACCTATTTCTGAGAAACAGTTTTTTCCCCCAGGCCATCAGACTCTTAAACAGATAAATCATACAACACTCTCTCCCTCACAAAAAGTGCAATAAACAAGTGCAATACTTCAATCAGTGCAATATGTGCAATATCATTATTATTTTTTTTAAATGCCTGTGCAATATTTTTATAGTATGCAACCTCTACTGCTCCCATATAAATATATATATATATAAATATAGATTTGCTTCTATAATTACCATATACCAAGTACTTCCTTTATTATTATACTGTATATTATTTGTAAATACACTATAATTCTATTTTTATTTTATTATTATTTATTTATAAATTAAAATTATAATTAAAATAAATTAAAATTATAATTTATTATAATTTTTTTTGCTACTTAACTTACTGTTTTCCTAATGGAGCTTCCCAGCAAAAAGTATTTCACACCACAATGACAAATGAATGACAATAAACATCTTGAATCTTGAAATAACTAGAATATGTGTGATTTACTTTGTAATGGGACAAAATTGCAATCCATCATGTGTCTACCAGTGTTGCTTAACATCAGTAAAAAAAAAAAAATCATTAAATTGTTTTTTTTCACACATTACAAAAATGTTTGTGTTATAACTAAATTCATTACAAACGGTTACATACTTACTGTGCATACAGTTAATGCCTTTTAACTATTGCTATTATTATATTTTAATAACACAAAAAGCTTTTTTAAAGGATCAAAGCTTGGCATGCGAGCTCTCCCAGTAAAATAAGTAGGTTTTATTTCTTCTTTATAAAGTTGACTCAAAGATAATGGGCTGATGTATGTCCAGATTGTCTCTATCTTTCTCGCTGGTTTGACTTAACATTTCCTTGAACAGGATTTTGTTTTGGTAATAGGACTGAGAAAAATGCAACCATCTTCCATTCAGAAACCTTGTTAAAAAAATGGCTTGAGATTGACCATTATTACACATTTTGAATAGTTAAATGTGTTTGTTATTAGATACAGTGCTGTAAAAAAGATAAACAAGTAAGTTTAATTTTGAAAAATGAACCCTATCAATGAACCTTGTGATCATCCACGAGCCAAAGCATGGTGGAGTATGTAGGCTAATGGATGTTATGCTCCATACTTGCTAAATGTTAAATGTTTCAGTAGAAATTATCTTGAAAACATTGGAACCTTCAGCTTTAATGTGTCACCATTACTCCTGTTGTTTGTGGTTCAGATCCACACCTGAAAATAACAGTTACATTTTTTTTTTCAGAACACAAAGGGTAATCTTATAGTGGTAGTTGGCCACACAGGAAGACACAGACAGTTTTTGTACATTATTTAATAAATAACTCAAACAGCATTGGGAGAGAACATGGTATTGAAATAAAAGGCACTTTGAAAACAATACTGTAAAGGCTTGTGTGTGGTACTTCATTTGGGTGTGAAAGCATTTCAGAGGTGATTCATGTGATGTCTGAACAAATACACTTGTTTCAGTCCTACAATCTAAAAAAAAGAAGTAACTAACGGAATTGACTCACACAAATGAGTTCACCAGTTCACGGAACAAGCTAACATAAAACGGATTTTTGGCGTACTTGACAAGAGCACAGGAAAGGACCTGAGAATGAGTAATAAAGTTACTGCAGTTAGCAAGTACAACAATATTTCGTTAGTTAAAGGTGCAGTGTGTAGGATCTGGAGGCATAAACTTCTTCCATGTGCCAAGCATGTAGGAGAACTACGGTGGCCAACGCGATGCACAAAAACGCAAAAGGCCCTATCTAGAGCCAGTGTTTGGTTTGTCCGTTCTGGGCTACTGTTGAAACATGGCGGACTCCGTGGAGAGGACCCGCTCCGTATGTAGATATAAACGGCTCATTCTAAGTTAACGAAAGCACAACGATTCTTAGTTTCAGGTGATTGTACACTATGAAAACATAATTATTAATATTCCATTTCTGCCAATAGATCCTCTTAAATGCTACACACTGTTCCTTTAAATTGCAATTTGTATCATAATTATACAAATCGTTGATTGTTCAACATAACCACACGTTTATAATTTTAACAAGTGGTATACAGTCCCTTTGTGATAGTATATCAACAATTCAAATAATGATAGTTGATATTAATCTTCATCTTCTGTATTCACTCCTTTAGAATAAACAACAGTTCTCAATAAGAGTGCAATAAAATGTGTTTCTGAGCTGCAGTTCAAAACTACATTTACAACCACTGCAAAATCTACTGTGATTCAACACAACTGTCCAATCTTAGTGAAATATTATTCAATACCTCCTATTGCAGTTGCTTTCTATATATACACACACACATTGACATTATGTGCTGCTATTGCTGACAATTTACATATTAAACTCAGGTCCTGTCTGGGACACACAGAGACACACACAGGAAGTCAGTGCACAGAGAGAGACAAGAGGACAGAAAGGTGAAAAAGAGACAGAAGCTGAGGGATTCTTGTACATATATTGTATATCCATAGTGTCCACATTGTGTTGTTTAAAAAAACTGCTAAATCCTCTGCCCATACCAGTCCTGTGGCAGGAAAAAAAAACACTTTCTTGCAACTTAAAAGTATATACACATACTGTATACTGTACATCTAAAATACAACAAATGCATATAAATTTTAAGTGTTAGTAAAAATACAGATGCAGTGGCAGCGTGGTACATCATAAATGTAAAGCAACAAGAAGAAATGACACCGCAGGTTCCCCCCCAAAGACCCCAAACCTGCGGTAAATACTGCAGTTGTCAGTTACTTGATAGCAGAGTTCATTGAAAACTACCACGCCATCATTTTCCTTCATATTTGGGATTGACCACAGTCGTGACAGCACTTTTGTAGATGGGATTTTCACCCTGGAAAGCAAAAAAATTGAAGTTACAATCACGTTATTACTCAGCCAGGCAATATGCAACGGTTTTGTTAGATTTTCTGACACGTTCATCAAATCACACAGAAACAACTGGGTTCCCATTAAGGCTTAATTTCCTGTACATGTCATTTATTTAGATCACACTTAGCACACAGTCATGCCTTTGTGACAACTTTCCAAACATGTACGTAACATACTCACCAGACGAGGTTTCGGTATTTGTGCCCTGAAGACACTTAACCTCAAACTGAACAGGTTTTGTGAGTTTCCAGCTGTTTTGATTGTCACAGCACACTCATGCACACTCATTGAGCAATATGTCTCTTCCCAAGGTTCCACTTGGCTATAACTTTACTTGATGTTGATGGTTTAAAAGACAGGTGAAAATAAAGAAAAAGTAGATACTGAGTGAAATCAAGACACACATGAACAGCCCGTGCAGGAAAATGACGTGGAAAGGAAAAGAAATACAAACTTAAAGGGCCTCAGCTTTACGTCCATAGCGCGGGTTCTGGAACTGATTGATAGGACTCTTGTATATGGGGTTGTCTTGCTACAGGTTGAGAATGAGGACAGAGTAGAGTTCAGCAGGAAAACATAGAACAACAACACAGAAAAAGAATAAAAAGGCAGTATAAAAGGAGAAAAGCATGACAAAAGTGCAGTGAAAGTGATGGAAGGAGGACAATGCGAGAAATAGAAGGCAAGAGAGAAGTATATAATCCGGATAAAACAATGTGTTTTTTAACCTTGATCACAATCAAAATGCCGAGTGTGTGAACTTTATAATTAAAGATCTTATTGATAATATTTTTATGTAGACAACAATTAAATAATAATACATCAACAGACCTTTTAAAAAGGTGCCAAATAAAAGTATGGCTTTTCCTAAAAAAAATTATTATGACTTTGAATAAATCATTTTAAAAATTTTGGCGAGTCCAAAATAAATGTTTTGTTTATCTCTGTGGAAGATATTTGACATTTGGTTCCCACTTCTAAGATGGCTTCTAACAATGTGTGACATCTAGTGGCTGAATGTTATCAATGTTATCAGTAGCAACTTTACAGACCTTTTTTTTTTTTTTTTAATCGGGCCCCTGGATACAGACAGATAAAACATCCCCCAGAGCTTACCCACTAAAGCTACCCCACTTCAACACTACTTTTTGTCTTTTTCTGGGGTATTTTGCTGGTGAACCTGGGGACCTTTGTTCCAAACCCCTCTTTATCCCCTCATTTCTTGTCATATCTCTAATGAATAATAATAATAATAAGAAGAAGAATGGCCCAACAATACTTGCTCTAAAGTTCTGCTATTGATTGAAAACAGATCCAAAGTAATATGTTCATGCTGGAGATGAAGGCAGGCTATATGAATCTTTCCAAAGCTTCCTGCCGCAACAGATCCACACTGACACACCTCCCTCTCAGATATAGACATATACTAAATCATAAAAAATATATATAATAAATATGAAAAGAAATCTCTGACACAGGTTATGTATTTTCTTAAGGCTGAGATATTCTGCTTTAAGCAGCTATATTCAATTTAATGTAGTTTTACTGTATGGTATGTAGTCACTCTAAAGCTACAATATGAAGAGAAAATAAACACAAATATTATAAAATGAATATTAGATCAGACTTGGTAACAGATACTCAATAATAAAGGATCACAAGCAAAGAAATGTGATCCAGACATCCCTACATTTGAGTGAGCCCAGTGAAACAAGAACTGCTAATGCTAACAGTCCCTTCAAACAGAGGCTCTGGCTTTGGGGGTTTAATGAGTTCTTGGGAAGTAGGTCCCACTTAATCTTTCATTCATGGAGGCTCTACACTGTTACAGACATTTTAAACTACTTTTATTATGTACTCTCTGTCCTGCACCTGTGAAAAACTGTGGATAAAATGCAGGCCCTCGCCTTTCTTTGTTAAAGAGATAAGGAGATATTACTGCATTTACTCTAAATCAAACAAGGGCCAACCCTCACAGACTGTTTGACACCTTGATTACATCGAGATCTATTTTTACTTACTAATCAGTTGAGGCTACGGATCAGGATGGTGTGGTTGCAACCATAAAAGAGCATAAGAAGGAGCTCATGCAGTATGGATAGTCAGTCTCTCATTTTTCAAAATTAAAGGGATGCGGAGCCATAGGTTGCCCTGCCCATGATAATAAGTAAGACCCCATCATACTTATAAGGAACATCTGCATCATCAAACCCACATGTTCTGCTCTCTGTATGACACAATTCCACCACTAGATGGAGGCAATTCACTGCACATGATGATGTGCTGAAATCCAGTCTCCTGTCATATTGATGTTGGCAGATGATGCTACAGCGGGGAGGAAGCAGGGAGGGAAGGAGCTGTGGCCACTCCCCGGAAAAAATCCAGCTATGCTCAGAGTGCATAACATTCCCAAAAAAGTCCACACAGTCCCCGAAACATTTTTCCTTTTCCATTTTGAGCGCCATTCAAAAGCAACACATTCAATCCATATCTGCAGCTGAGAGACTGAAGAGAATGCGATTTGTAATAATATCAACAAGTCTGCAAATCTCATCTGCTGCTAAGAACAACACATTATCTCTACAAGTTAATTCCCTGACAGCGGCTGGCTTTGCATGAGCAGTCAAACAACACCTGTTTTCCACATTTGATGGCTCAATGACTCAACCTATACTTCTGCCAAAAAAAATCAGAAATATCTATGTAGCTAATCGTTCCCAGAGCAGGTTGACAGCTCCAGACACTCACCGTATCCCATTTGGCGTTCATCTTCTCCTTCTCGAACTTGGCGAACTCTCTCCTGTCGTGGATGATCATCAGCAGCTTCCAGATGAGCAGCAGGGCTAGGCCAATCAGGACAATGCCGGCGACCACGCCCGCCACGATGGGGATGATGTCAGGACCGGCGGGGCAGTCTGAAATGCAGGCAGGGTGCAGCAGTGTTTAGGCAGCTTGAAATAAGAGTTCAAAAATAACAAGACCATGGGAATAACATACCATCACACGGCTGTACATGAATAAACAAATGGCCTATTTTTGCAACCCGACCACCGCAGCCCCTGTAATTAGATTTCTGTGTAACAGAAACCCTCCACACCCTGGCTCATGTAAGCCCAGCTTTCTGCTTACCCAGCGTGTCGACCACATGAACCTCCTTCTCCGTGTTGTTGTTGACGGCGTAGGTGTAGTAGAACCAGCAGTCGTTGGCGTCCCTCTCTTTGCAGTGCATCACGGGGTAGGCGGCGTCGTTGGGCTGGGGCAGCTTGTCCCTCTCCTTCACTTTGATCAGGTTGAAGTAGCTGCAGTCTCTCTCACATGTGTCCTTCTTCTCACCGGTGCCAAACGCCCGGCACTGGACGCACTCTCTGGAAGGAGCGGGTATGTTGTTGTTAGTAATGAGCAGTGAGATTTGTTCTGCTATCACAGGGTCACACAAATTACAAAAAACATACATTCTCACTGATGTGTTGTGTGTTATAATGCAGTTTTAGCTTTAATTATACAGGTTTTGAGATATCTGTCTCTAAAATGTTTTCCTCCACTTCATGACCATGGAGGTGAATGGGATTACATTCTGCGCGTACTGAACAATGACATTTAAAAAACTTAAACATCAACATTTCTTTCCAGTAATTGTCCTTTTTACGGTTTACCGAGGGTTTCATAGTCTAACACTGAGGGTGACCCCTCAAATTTCGACAAAATTAAGACTGCTGTGGGCTACTAAAGCCTGTTCTTTATTTATTTACATCTTAGCAAATTAGCACCATTAAAAGTGTGCCGAATTAGCTATTAGCAGCTCCTCTTTGCAATGTACCCATGGATGTACAGTCAATTATCACTGGATTACTTTAATACTGAAGAAAATTTAAAGACTTGATGCTTCTCAGGCAAATTCTGGATTATAAGGAGCGTCTTTTTTTCGATGATTACTTAGCAGTTTTATGGACATTTATTCTTGATGACATAATGACATCCTCAGGAAGTCAGACTGGATCTAAAAATATATGTGTCATGTCTGTGTGTTCAGATTTGACTGAGATATGACTCTGAGAAGGAGTGCGTGTTTTGACGAAATTAGGTGCTATTTATGTGGTAATGGTTTTAAAGTGCCTTAATTACCTTAATTGCCTTTATGAGCTGAGTGTTACAGCCACAGACTGTACATAAGAAGTGGACGTAGTCACCTTAATGTCACCCATTGATTTGTTTACTGCCTTTTTGAAGCCTTGAGTTTGGCATTTTGGCCGTCGCCGTCTTGTTTTTTTGTAACCAGAAGTGACATGAGAGGGTGGAGCTAAGTACAACCGAATGCTGAATAAGACATTTTTAGACGATCAAAATGTTACAATTAACTTTCATGAACTGAAAACAAAGGTTAAAGTTGTAAGACGCAAACACGGACAACTCCCAGACTGGACAACGCCGTGGTAGCAACCTGTCAATCCCAAGGTAGCCCCGCCCTAAAGCATACCCTGCTTTATGGTCTATTTGACTCTAAATGGGACCATAATTTACTAAATGAACATCATGCTGTATTGAAGAAGACTTGAAACTAGAGATTGAGACCATAAACTCATGTTAACAATGTTTACTGAGATAATAAATCAAGTGAGAAGTAGGCTCATTTTCTCAGAGACTTCTATACAATCAGACGTCTTTTTGCAACCAGAGGAGTCGCCCCCTGCTGGCCGTTAGAAAGAATGCAAGTTTAAGGCACTTCCGCATTGGCTTCACTTCTCAGACCCGGAGGTTGTCCACTGGTTACAGCCACTACTGTGGATAATGGCTCTTAAGGTGTAGAAGGATACACTGTAGTTTCAGATTTTTCTCAATGCACTAATATGCCACATGTACATTGAGAGAGTTATGGGTCTATAATCAATAAGTGATACCTTTGTAGAGTGAGGACAGTGTACCATAAGAGATGGGGGATATTTGTACATTGACACATCTTCATTTCAGACTTACTTGTGTTCAGTGCAGACTCCTGGACAGGTGGGACAAGTCTCACAGGTGGGACCCTGGAATTTGGGGTCAGTGCACTTGCAAATGCCACAGTCACAACTTCCTCTGCCGTTACAGAGCTGCTTGTTGCTGGCCATACACGTTTTGTCATCCAGAGAACAATCACAGGCACTTCCGGTCCACATGGGGTCACAGACACACACTCTGCATTCGCAGCGTCCATGCCCTAAGAAAAAAGAGAAAATTAAATGAGTCTTTTCTCTGTCTAAACATCATCTGAGTAGAGCCTATGTGCTTAAATTCTCAGAGACTAGATCTTCCCAAGCAGTGGAGCTGTCATTCTCACCTCCACACAGTTTGTTCCCAGAGCGGTCACAGTTGAAGTTGTCACAATCGCAGTACTGGCCGCTGTACCTCTCCTCAGGGTTGTCTCTCTTCTTGCACTCGCACGTGCCGCACACGCAGTCTCCGTTGTTGCTGCAGATGTCGGTGCCGTTGTCTTTACGGCAGGTTCGGTCCATGTCCTCTGTGGCCACATCGTTGCTGCTGCATTCACACTGTCTGCCCACGCGTCCTTCATTACACCTGAGACAAGGAAGAGGTTGTCATTCTGAAGCATTTCTCAAACAGAAATCCAAATAACATTAAGTATGAGGCGTAAAGGTTTTGGCTATTTTTTTCTGTGTAAGATGTATGGTACAATGTTCACGGACTCACTTGCAGGCACCACACTCGTAGGTCCCGTTGCCAAAGTGGCAGAGTTTACTGTTCTTGATGCCGTCCTTGTTGCAGTCACACTCGCAGATGAAGTTGAGGGTAATCTCCACCTCCTCTGTAAATCCCAGGGGCTTTATCTTGATGGTGTCAGGCTTGCCTTGTTTCGGGCAGCCCTTAGATGTCACACTGATGTTGAACATGACCTAGGAATAAAGGCAGAAAGGAGACTCAGTGAGCGAAATACTGAGGTTTGTCGCACGTCTGCGAAAATCTCAAAAGTCAAATCAATAAATGTAAAACTTTCTACGTGACATCATTGTGTGATGCGAGCGCAGGCTTGGGGTAGAAAACAAACCACAATGACTGTGAATTACAAAAGTGATTGTTTTTCAGTATCTGACATGATGAAATCGGCTAAAATAGGCCTGATGGAAGTGGAAGACTGATGGCTTTGGATGGAAATGCATCATGTTGCGCCTAATATTTTTCAGAGAAAAAAAACAGCAATTATTTTTTTTATCCCCAGTGCATGGAAAATAATACTTGTTAAATCCTTTATTGACATAGTTTTGTAGCTGGTATGTGTCTAGAGTCTGGTATATTCTGAGGACAAACAGCAGGAATTTACAGAAACCCTGGGAGGTATGTGAGAAAAAAAAAATTCTGGTGATCCAGATTCAGATCCACAAATTGTTTTCTCTCCTGTGTTTATGACCTAAGATCAGGCGAAAAAAAGGTTTTGCCAGGATCATCTTTCCAAGTTCTTTAAAAACAAATTCATCTGTGATTCATTCAAAATTCATTTGTTTTGCCAGGTGGGAAAAATAAGTTCTACCAGGATCATTTTTCTAAGTTACATTATTTTCATCTGTGAAAACAAGTGAAAAGAAGTTTTGGCAGGTGAAATTTCTTTTGTCAGGCGTGCCCCACTACCTCATGTTCTAAACAGTCTAATAGACTAAAAGCATGTTATCCCTGACGGCAGATTAGCACAGATTAAAATACATTTCTAGCCAAAACAGAGGACAGTAATGCATAACTTGCTAACACACTATATATGTACCTTGTGAGAAATTAAAATTCACCTGGAAGAAAACATTAATGCTTTTAGTCCTATTTAGAAGATAGAGTAGTGGTGACCTTCAGCCTCTTGTGGCAGAAATGAGTATTACAACAACGAAGGTATTTACTGTATGTTGTAACTTAAAGCAACTGTAAATGGCCAGTGTAATGTGTGTGTATTGAATAAGAAATTTTTTTTTTAAATTACAAGATAATGTGATCTCTGGTGTGAATTACAGAGAAATCATTCATTGTCCCTCACAAAAATGCATGTAAACCTTTTTAATGATCTAAATTCTATTTGACATTTTCAGTCTCTTAATGGCCTGAATGGTGGTGTGTGTTTTGACAGGCTTAATCATCTACTGGTGAAATACAACAAAAAAGAGACATTTTCTAATCCTCACCTCATCCCCGATGGAGATGTTGGAGCACTTTCGTCCACTTTCGCCGTCACTGACCACTCCGTTTTTACAGTGGGACGTGTAAGCTATGGTCACTCCCTCTGGAAGCTTGCTGTTCTCCAGAATAACCTCGGACGAGAGAGACTGCCAAAAACCAAGCGATAACAACACATATGTTGGAATGTCATCTAGTAGCTTTGTTTTGACTGCATACAATACACAAAGGATTAGCTTTGACAGTCACAATGTTGATTGCTTTAAAGGAATAGTTATGATTTTTTTTTAAGTGGGGTTGTATGAGTCTCTAAAATACGTTTTGCAGCCATCTCCGTCCACAGCGGTACATTGGTTTGCTCCCGTGTCGGTACTCCTGTCTGTTTCTCCAAACTGGGGGCATACCGACCGACATCTACTCTAGGTAATACACTGACTATGGAATAGGTAACTCATACAACCCCACTTCGAAACACCTGAACTATTCTTTTAATGTGGTTCATTTGAGTAAATGATACAGTAACTTAATCAAAGTGTACTCACATTGTAAGCGCTCACAATAAGGTTGATTACATTGCTTGAGTTGGCAGACAGAGTGCCCACTGCAGACTTTGGTATCAGATTTTTCAGCTCCTGAGAAGAGAAGAAAAAAAGTTTAGAAAAAAGCTTCATCAAAGCTCTGTTAATCTTGTGATATCTAGAATCTCTATTAGCAAAAACACAGAAGCAAGAATACTCTTCTATGAATTTTTACTGACTGTTGTTCCAGCTGCAATACGTGAGTGCATCTCATTACAGCCCGAAAATATACTGATTTAACCATTTAATTCTCGATTTAGATGGATACAACATTAATTTCAATGTTGAAATTATGGAAATATTATTGCTTTGAAGCAAAGACTGTATATAAAGATGGACCACCATGACAGCTCCCCAAAAGTGAAGCCAAAACATCTGGACCGCCCCCTGGTGGCTGGCTGCAGTATAGGTAATAAATCCCGCCCCCTCCATGTTAGCGGATGGAACATGGGCCAAATTAAAAGTCACAGTACACGTCAAATACATTTTCCACAAATATGGTTTCTGTCACTTTAGGTAGTTCTTATCACGCTGATGTATGTTCATGTTTTCTGATAAATTTGGTTTTAACTAGTTATTTGATGCTATAAAAAGGGGGCGTGACATCATGATTGACAGCTGTGATTGACAGCTGCTCTGAGTGAAGTAGTCACACAGCCGGAGGCTCGGCAATTGTACAAGAACGGAGATGTAACTTTAACTTTCCATAACCGCCACGAGTCTGTGTAATAGAATTTAATCATAAATGTAGTTATAGAGATATTGTGGTTGTCCATCTATACATACAGTCTGTGCTTTAAAGCATACTGAAGCTACTGTGGGGCTACGTAATGAAAGAACTTTTATCATACTCAGATGGAACTGGGCTGAACTGGCCTGAAAAGCAACCGCATTGCATAAGGAAATAATTAGAGCTTTTATGGGGATGCTACCTCAACTCGCCCGGCTGGATATTTTTACGGACTCTTCCTATCACACACACGCAAACAGAAGGAACGAGGAAGAGTATGTAGTAAAAGTGTGTTACATAGAGAAACGAAGAAGAACTCACTTGGTAAACAGGCTGGAACTCCTCGGTGACCGCAAAGATGGTCTGAATGTTGTTGTCGCTCAGCTTCTGAACCAGGTGAGCAATGGAGGGGTAGTCCTTTATAACAGGATGGAGGAGAAAAGGGTCAATTTTATAGTGTAACACACAGTCAACATGAGTAGCAGTGTATGAACAGGCCAAACAATACTGAGCTACTTACGTAGTAGTGGCTCATGGTGTACACATTGTTCTCTAAGTGACATTTTCCATCATTGGGCAGAACGATGCCACCCAGTTTGCCGTCGCCGGCAAAGTGGAAGCCGGCATCAGTGGAGAACACCAGCAGACGAGTCACATTCCTCCAACCAATATGATCCTGAGAAATGAGAAGGAAACACTCAAACTAAAAGTAATAATTGTCTGCCGACAGCGATATATCCTCTCTATAAATGCTAAGTGGGAATATGAGAACCTCATAATGTGGCACATGAACTTCTGATTATCGCTGCATCCAAAAATGCCCTTTTAAACACCAAGGACTCATAAAATACCCGTTCCGTTCACACATCACCACATAAATGCATTTATTGCCACTGCATCCCTCCAAGCAAGTGCGGTAATTGTGGGAAAATTACCTTGAATTGAGAAGCTGGGAGTGATTATTTACCACAGGATTACTGAAGGGAAACTGCTTACCCCACACACAGCCACTTGCATGATAGCATCAAACCCCCCCTCAGGAGAGTCCAGGTTTCCAGAGATGTGCTGCTGGCCCACCAGGGTGTTGAACTTCTTGCCGTCGCTGGTCAGCTTCAGGACGTTCTTGTAGCTGAACGGGCTGGTGCAGTTCTGGTCGCCCGTGCACGGGTTCAGCAGCTTGGCCGGGGTGGTGCTGATGTATGGCATGACCGTCTTCTCCACAAAGGAACCAAAACCTTTAAAAAGACAGTTGGATTTCATTTTAAACAACTTGAGCAAAAAGTCAACAATGGATTTGGGTAAAGGCTTAAAGGTCCCATAGTATAATAAGTGAGATTTTCATGTTTTTTTATTATAAAGCAGGCTTAAGTCTTATATAAATACTGTGAAAGTATCGAAACACTCAATCCACAGGGAGATACACACAGCCCGTATTCGGAAACTCTGCATTTGAAACAAGCTGTCAAGATTTCTGTCCATTTGTGATGTCACAAATATACAATATTTAGACACTTTACACAGATTTAAACGTAAACATTCTAAGTGTGTCCCAGTTTATTCCTGGTTGCAGTGTATGTGAATGTCATCAGCTGATAAGGAAGTACACGTGGACCCAAGCTGCTGCCTAGCAACGCAATTCTGTTGCAATTTCGTCGCAATTCCGTCGAAATGCGCTAAAACGGAGCGTTTCAGACAGAGGATAAATACAGGCATATTCAGGCCGACAGTATGAGGAAAATAAATGTTTTTTTGAACATTACAGCATGTAAACATGTTCTAGTAGAAACACAAAATACAAGTATGAACCTGAAAATGAGCATGATATGGGACATGATGCTTGTTTTGAGACTGGGTGCTCTGGTCTAGGGATAAGGTGACACCAAATGAATTCAGAGGAGGTCGATGAACTCTAATACTTCTTTGGTTTGTTTGTACAGGTCACAAAAAGGTCATTCAACCTTGGGTGGCAGTAAATACCCACAATAGGACACCTGACAAAACAAGACAGCTAATCTACCTCAGGGCTTTCAATGTTTGATACAGTGGACCTCCTCAGACAAAGTCGAGACAACTACTTTAAGTCCTGTTTTTCTTTTTGCCTATATGTTTACATTTTGGCAAATTGGCACCATTAAAAGTATGCTGAATTACCGATTAGCAGTTCACGTTTGCAATGTACCCCTGGATGTACAGACAACTATTACTTGTTTACTTAGAAACTGAAGAAAACTTAAAAACATGATTATTCTCAGGCAAATTCTGGAGTTACAAGGAGCGTCTTTTTTCTGTGATTCCTAAGCAGAATAATGGACATTTAATTGGTGATGGAAAGAATAAGTCACATTGAATATAAAAAACGTGCATCACAGAGTTATGACTCAGTAAAGGAGTGCACATTTTGACATAAATTGCAGGAATCAGGTTTTTAAGTACCTTAATTCTATGAGTCATTCCAGGCAATACTGCTGCTGCGAATACTGACTGTGTTGGTGAGGGGGACAAACTACAATAACTAAATTCCTGTTGCTTTTAGGATAAGAGCATGCACGCCCTCCTCCCCGTTTGAAAACCTCTGATCTACTTAAATAAGAACTGGTGACTGGAAATGACGAAAATGTTTTTTACTTCTTCTTTTTGTAAGTTTTGGCTACTAAATGTGTAATGTTGAAGTAGTTACAACAACTGTGATTTTTAGTTAAAGAACCAAAGAAAGCTTTTCATTTCTTTGCTCCCAAAAGAAACAAACTGTCAAATGTGATCACGCTCCATAATGAAAACACTCACCTATCCTGAAGTCAGAGGTGATCTTTGACATCTCCAGCATCAGACTTGTTCCCAGATTCTTGACGTTCTCCAGATCATCCTTCATGGAGTAGGACAGGTCCATCAAGTAGTAGAGGTCGATGGGGTAATCTTCCGCTCGTTTGAACTTCAATTCGAAAGCCTGGGGCTCACCTACACAATGTTACCGTAGTTAAAAACTGTGTCAGAGTGGTGAATATACAATCAAATAGCGTCGGGAAAAGATGAATTAAAATGTATTCTCACCAGATCGGAGGGTGAGGCTGAGTTTCTGGGGCTGGATCTGAGTGATGTCCTCTGGCTTCAGTTTATCTGCTCCCTTTCTGCGATTTGTCACCTTTTTGTTCTTGAGGATCGTCTGTTCCCCGTGCGGGTTCTCGATCATGGCGTTATCACAGCCCCTTTTTATCAGAGACTGCAGCTCGTCACAACGGGTCGACACGGTCTCGCCCTGTTTCAGGAAGTTCTACGAGCAGCAGCACAGGGAGGATTAAAAGGGACAATTTTACAAGTGAAAATCAGTTTGTTTGTCGTAAGGCACACTATTAGAGCTGTTGCATAATGTCTTTCATCAGGGTTACTCTCTCAGTTACAATCTGGGGGGCATTGAGGACAAGGGATGGGCGCTTACCAGGCAGAAAGGGTCTAATAAAAGACACTATTGAGTTGCATTATGGAGTATGTAGTGTTTGTCCAGTGTCTGCTGCTCTGATTTTTCCCATTACTTTTTAATGTCTTTCGCAAGTACTGCAACTTTATTAAAGTACAAGGCAAAAGTGCGACTACGTTGTCGCGGAGGTATAATAATAATACAAAAAAAATGTCCTATCAAAAACTATTTTGATAATTAATTAGTCATTTTAGTTATTTACTGAGCAAAAATACTTGGCAGGTTCCAGCTTCTCAAATGTGAGGATTGGAACTGAAACTGATTCTGACTCATTATCAATTTTCTACTTGTTATTTTCTTGATTAATAAATTGACAATTTTTACAAAACATCAGAAAATAGTTCAAAATGCCCATCGTACTTCTTTCAATTGATTGTTTTGACTGACCAACTGTCCAAAACCCAAAGACACTCAATTTACGTGTGCTATATAGTTTTTTGTGCATGTAAAGTTACAAAGCCCAAAGTCCACACTAAAGGGAGTTACTCTCCCCCACAGAAACACTGCTCCTGAAGGGCCTGAAACGCCTCGCTTGAAGTCCCGCCTTTTCTTCCGTAACATGGTGATGTCACCTAGTAATACATTTGCATAATACCTGCCTAGCGGCTAGTCTGGCACGCCCTCAAATAAAGCTAGTTAGAGTGGAGCTGGAGCACAATGTGAAGAGTTTTGAGTTTTGAGTTCAGGAGCTCAAATGGAGCGTTTCAGACAGAGGGTGAAAAGAGGTGTTGCAGTTCAGCCGGTATGAGAAAAATAAAGCATTTTTTGAACATGGAAGCATGTAAACATGTTTTAGTAGATAGCATAATAGGTCCTCTTTAAATATCTTTCCAATGTGGACTGTTAGTCGGACAAAACTAGGAACTTAAAGACATAACCTTGGGCTCTGGGAAATTGTGATGGCTGCATTATTTTCTGATATTTCATAGGCTAAACAAGTAATCGATTACTTTAAAAACCGATAACGGACAATCATTCACTGCAGCCCTACATTAAGCACAGTCCCAAGACCACAGGCTCACTATCGCTATATGCCTAATGGCATCATAATGACATCAAACTGCATTTCTCAGCAGCGCTTATAGCTGACAGCTTCGATTCACATACCGGGTCTTTACACCAGCCACATTTGGCTCCGGCCTGGATGCACTCCCCGCAGTATTTGGCGTTGGCATTGATGCACTCGTTCCCCTCTGGATGGAAAACAAAGAGAGGAGAGAGAGAGGAGGGAGGCAGAGTCAGAGGGAGCAGGGGCACAGCACAGGCCCTGCAAAGTAAGCAGCCTGTTAAGCCCCCCGTGTTTACACATCAGTTCATCTGGAACAGTGTGTGGCTCGACGGTAATTGGAGACAGAGACGGAATATTCTGTCTTTTCCATTATCCTCTATGCCCCGTAGGTGGATCTCTGGTCAATGACATCATTAAGATAAAGTAGCCGGCCTCCCTCTCTAAGGGAGGTAGTCATCATTATGAATTGTATGTTCGCTATGCAAGCTGGCATCAACGAAATGACATCATGTGACAGAATAATGATGTTACGGCAATAGCGTGGGAGCCAATCTTACCTTTCTGAGCATTACCGCAACAAAAGACTCCTAACAAGGTGGATATCAAGAGCAGCTTCAGGTCCATCTGAAAACACACACAAGAAAAATATCTTTTAAATGTGCTGTTGTGTCATCAAAGAGTTCTGAGAAGCAATATGACATTTGTGACTCTCTCTTTGTTAACAATAATAGCTGGTGTGCTTCATAGCCTGAATAGATTGAATTCATAATTTCCTGAACAAAAGGGTCCAGAGGAACGAGAGAGAGCGTCTCAGAGAGATGACAGATTGAATGTGTAAATGGCTTGGTTATAATTAGAGATAATAAATTATTCGCTGGCAGGAGCTTGGCTATTCTCAGTCGGTCAAAGGGTAACAGGCAGCCAATTCAATTCAGAGCACTTTCACATACAAACATGTAGGCTACAGTATCCAGGCGCACATTAACGTACAGACACAATCACACCGACTTGCCCCTGGCTTGGACTACAGCCTCCTTTTCCACAATCCTTTTTACTGTAAATAGCATCAGTTCCCTAGAGTCACCCCCTCTCTGGATGTGTATATTGATCCCTTGTCTGTGAGCAGGCCCTTTGGTCAGCCATATCGATGCATCTTGTCCTACACTAATGCAAAGCTCATGACTTACTAAGGATAAGTGAGCTGAAGGAGCTTTCTCTGCACTGATCGGCTGATTAGCGGCTCTGTGAGACTGTACTTTAGCATAGCGGTGCCTTTGAGCAATAGCTTGCCAACATACTGATGTTTAGCAGGTATAATGTTGTTTACCATCTTAGTATTAGTATGCTAACGTTTGCAAATTATCACTAAACACAAATTACAACTCAGGCTGACAGGAATGTCGTAATATTGCAGGATATTCATGTTGGGATGAATGTCTGCACCAAATTTCAGAGCATTCCATCCAATAGTTGCGAAGATATTTGAGTCTGGACCAAAATGGCGAACCAACGTACTTACTTTTCTTGAGCGTTTCACTTAAAGCAAATTTCAACCTCATGGTGGCGCAACAGAAAGAGTCAGGGGCTAACCAGGATCCATCCTCTGGAATGATGAACGTCTGTATTCAAAATTTTGCGCCAATTCATTCAGTCGATGTGAAGATATTTTGCTAGATAAATGAAAAATGACCTTCTTGTGCCGCTAAATGAAAAACAAATCAAACTCGTGGTGGCGCTAGAGGAAAGGTTGAGATCACCAAAGTCATTAGGATCATTTGGATACACCGACACCTGACCTCACCGCTTAGTGCTCGTGGTGCCCTCTCTCCCTGCGGGGAGGGACAGAGCTCCCTGCTCTCAAATTGCACCGAATTGATGCGTTTAATTTTAAAACGCAGGCTACAAAAATTTCTTGCTTAATGTTTACGAAGTCAATGAGTAATCATGTTAAATAATCGTGAATGATTTTTGCCATAATCGAGCAGCCTTTAGGGCCGGTAATTGTCGAAAAAATTCACGGCTAGCAAGTGGGCGTGTTGATGATGTTTCCATGTGACTGGCGCTTATTGGCAGTTCTAACAAGCGACAGCTGGGAAGGCTCCTACAGAGACACCGAATCAATGGCCTGATGTTGTATTGAGGTGCACTGGCGAGGGACCAGCATGTGCCGAATCTAATTAACATGTGGAATGTAAAACCCAATGTCCCGCTTGAGCATAAATCACAAACTCATGGGAGCCCTTTCTAAGGGAATCTCCACAGTAGCTAATGTCTACCACACTGGATATTAAAGCATGAGGTTCAAATTAGAGCTAGAAAGACAGTGATAAAGCGACAAAACATTTTTTTTTCTCTTTTGAATTTTTTTTAGACCAGTGACCGTTGCTGGCTATTCATAGAGGCTGCATTCCCTTACACTGTGGTAAAGGAAGCTCTGACGTCCAGTGTGCGCGGTGTTGAGTGATGCATTCCTGGGTGCCTGTGTGAGTGTGTGCGTGTGTGTCCGTCTATATAGACACAGAGGGGCAGACGGCCTGTCTACAGACCCCCAGATTAGATCAGCTGGCTTGAATCTCTACTGCTGTACATGGTGCAGTGTGTGTGTTAGCGTATGTGCTGTGTTTCCATGTGAGAGAAATACCACATTTAACCTGGTTCTGCCACTTTTACGTCATCACCACCGTACCATACTGAAGCCAATCGACCGTGTCACAAAAGATCCATACAGTGTTAGATCTGAGTCCAGCAGTTAGTGATGTACGTGCATGCACAATGAACAATTGATTTCATTGAAAACCAAGCTTAAAATGAAGGAATTCAAGTTCACATTCCTCTTACAACAAAACCGCACACTCAGATATTTTCCTTTCACTCCCGCCGGGGTTTTGACTTCAGCTCCAAGGAATTATTCAAATGCAAACTACCTCGACAAAACGCCAGCGAGGTGTCAGGTTAGAAAAATAACCCTGTTTTCTTAAATTCCGTGAAGCTTAGCAGCTGCAGTGCACAGAGGAATGTTCGATAAAAAAACTACAGTAAAATATAAGCAGAGGACAGAGAGAAGTCCAAGAAAGGGGCTAGGAACAGGATGTTATGCTGCCTTCAAGTGCGCCGCCAAAGCTCAGAGTTCAGACGTCGTAAATACAAGTTGTCACCATTTTTCAAGGTGGTTTTGGTTAACATGGCCACTATAACAATGTGTTTTTTGTCTATAATTTTAGAAGTAAAAAGCCGAATAAAGATGGAAAAACTAAAATCATTAGAGGTGGGGAATCACCAGAGGCCCGACGGTACGATATTATCACGATACTTAGTTTTCATTCACATATGTTGAGGTCAGAGGTCAAGAGACCCCTTTGACAATGGCCATGCCAGTTTTTCTTCGCCAAAATTTAGCGTGGCTTTGGAGTGTTATTCAGCATGCTTACCTGCAACCTAACATGACATGGTTGGTACCAATCGATTCCAGGCCATCGGATTGTTAAGAGGTTAAGAGTTAATATAATAAAAGGTCGATACTTGACGTCTGTGTATCAATACAATATTGCAAAATATTGTAATACTATGCCGTATCGATTTTTTCCACCACCCCTACAAATCATACATGAAAAAGTTCTATTAGCCAAGAAGTATATAGTTTGACACCTCCAGAAAACCTTAATCATTACTGATGAAGACCATGAGATGCGGTTAAAAGCTCTGTTGTGAAAAAAGGAGAAAATACGAGTTTTAATTAAGTTTTTTTTTTTGGGTCAAACAAGTTTCCTATCAGGTACAATTGAAGTTTTTTGGCAAAAGAGGTGTTTTTGTTACACTATATCTGTACAGGAAGCAGCTGTGCATACCCACAACTTCATAGAAAGCACAGTTTGCAACTGAAGCAGAGACATGGCTGACTATCCTGTTAGCTTCCTGCTATTTATAAGGATATATATGCATTTTCTTTTCTCCACTGGACTATGTTTAACCCCAAAGAAAAGCTGCATTCCCCTACTCTAGGGATCGCAATGTATGGCAACTACACTTAAATTCGGACTTTCCCAGCCGCATTAACCATGTTTTGACTTTTTCCATACATGCTTACATGGGAAGAACAATATTTGCAACCCTCCCTGACAACAGCCTCAAATTGCACTCCTCTGTGTTCCAGGAGGCCTGATGCTCAGAAACCATACCCACATATCATTTTGAATAAGCCAGATAATGCCAAGAAAACACTGTCATGCATCGTCGAGTAACATCACTATAAATAATACAGTCAGTTAAATTTGTGAGGTTTCAAAATGCTCCAATAAGTACACTTTCATAAACAACTTGAGTATTTTGGTTGTGGCAAAGATATGAATTGCTGATGTGCAGAAGGGAGGGACGAGGACCATTAGGAGAGGTTTGCATGACAACCGCAAGGCTCAGAAGTATTTATCCATTGGAAAGCATAAACATAAAGATAAATTCCAGACAGTTTCCTGCAGACTGGTTATTCTCTTACAGTTTATGTAGCTCCCACGCTCTTCCTGCCTCTCTCTCGGTCAGACGCCAGCATGCATACATGCACATTTTACTCCTCAACGCCTGCCCTGTCCACTTGTCACACACACCTGAGCTGTGACTAATGGCATCCCAGTGTTTTATGGGCTTTGCGAGGCTCTATCAGTTGGCAGGAGAAGGTGATGCATGGCAGACACTGTGGTGCGTGACTAAAAAGGGCTGAGCTTCTCAGGCATTCCTGAGGGACTGAACGCTGCCCGACCAGGATAGTAACCTGCAACACGGCTACTGCACTTTGGGGAAATGTGAGCTGTGAGACCCATAAAGGGATGCTGTATTTGTACCACCGTGATTCCCACAATCCCCTTTCTCCAGTTTGTTGCTATTTATTCAGTATTGACAACAGCTGAAACAATTATTTAATTGATTAGTCAATCGAATCAAAAAATGAGATATTCCATTACTGTTTAAGTGCAATGATTCACAATTTTAATCTTTTTTTCCCCTGCAAAAGGTAGGACTAAAACATGATAGAAACACATTTTTTAGGATTTTATGTGCAGGAGAGTTGAGCAAAAAGTATAAAAGATCTCCGCCACATGCAATTTGCAAAGTGGTGATTGTCATGCAAATTAAAAGAAAGATCAACCCACACGGCTAGGGCCTGTCAGTGCTAGATGCTTCAACTAAGTAGAGCACGGAGGTCTACTTTAATGATCAGTTTTACAGAAAAGTCCCCACACTAACTCATCTGCTGCGGTTTGTGTTTCTCAGATCAGTCTATCTTTTCTCAGTCTGTCCCTCTTGGTGATGCGACATGGCACAAGCTAACCAGCTATAGTCAGCAGACATGACAGGTGAACACAGTGTAACTAGTCACGTTGCAGTTTACCAGACTATCATGACTCAAGATGATATCATGTACCACAGTGGTTCCCAACCTGGGATCCTGGGATATATATACATTTATTTAAAGATATTTTTTTGCTACTTAGTAGAAAAATTTAACAAAATATTCTGCTCAATCTATATTTGTTGACATTTAGCCTTTCAAAAACAATATTTTCCCTGCGGTCAAAAAAGCTTTTTGCTCTAAGCTAATTGCTCTATGTATAACTAAAATCATAATTATAATAACACACGTACTACCAAAGTCTGTATATAAATCTATACAAAAAGATATTGTTTTGCTCATTAGTAGCAAAATCTTACGAAATATTCTGCTTCGATCCATATTTGTTGGCGTATAGCCTTTCAAAAACAACATTTTCACTGTCAAAAACCTATTTCCTCCCCCACTTTATGCACACAAATGGAGGCCCTCACCTGCATTAATGGGGTGGTTTAGCAACAATGTAACACCATAAATTACATTTATTTAACCACAATAACAAAAAAATCTATTTTGGCTCCAAATATATTATAGTAAATTAATTAAGGTGTTACAAAAAAAGATCATATTTCGTATCTGCTTGGCAAAATCCGTCAAGACGTCATTTTGATTTTGATTTTGTTCGAGGATTTGTAATTTTTTAGTGGGGGGCTCAGCTCTTCTTAGATACAAGTAGGTTGGGCTTCAATGAAAATAGGTTAAGAACCACTGAACCACGACAATATCATTTATGTTTTTGACTAGAAGTACTCTTTTGTGTACATTGTAATAAATCTATTTTAACCATAAAGGCATTTTACACAGCATGCAAAAACAAAAAAATGTATGAATTGCATTAATTCGATACATGACATAGCCTACATTATAAACTTATACAACGCCTTCTTGTGCACTCAATGAACCTTTGGAGGTTCCTGAACCCCTGCGTGAAATTATCTGATGTAGAGAACCCAGCTTTAATTGATCCACAAAAACCTCGGCCTTGAAGTGGATTTACTTTCCTTTAAACTGAGCTGCATTTGCAAGTGCTTAGAAGTACTTACTTCAGCAAGCGCTGCCATGAATAATGACCAGCGGAGTCAGAGAGAGCTAGACGCAGTAGTAAAGCACACACTGACTGCAGCAGTAAAGAAGCTGTCGGCTCAGAGTCACAGCGCTCTTGGTAGGAGAAGGTCTGGGCTTCCCTCGCTCAGAATGACTGTTGTCCTCCGGCCGTGAAAAGAAGGAATGGAAAAGGAAGGAAAAACAGGAAAGGGCGGTGCACAACTCGGAGGGGAAAGGAGTTGCTTTGCTTCAAGTCAAAATAAAAGGAACTTACAGATTTTCCTTGAATCTGCTGAGTTAGCCCTTTGGCACTTTGGACTGCCTTCATTTGTACAGAAATAGTCTTTTTTTTTTAATGTCAACAGATTATTACATTTGGTAAAAGCAACTATTGAACAGATCTGCATGGCGAAAGTATCTTAGACTTTATAAACTTTGAGGATCTTCAGTATAGTTCATATTTCATTAAACCATTCCAAGATGCATTCAGTCACTCTACAGTTGTCTGTGGCATCTCTCTGGCATCCTAAACTCACATCCTCCCTCTTTCTCTCCCTTGTTTCCTTCCTCTCTCCCTCTCCGTCCTCCATCATACCACCCACACAATTGCTCAGTTCACTCCCTCCACTGTTGAGCCGAGCCAAACCAGTGGCCCCTTGACTTCACGTACCCTTCAAACAGCGCCGAGCGGGGAACATGTCTGAGCTCTGAGACGTACAAGCCGCCCGACAGGACTGAAGGAGAATACCAAACAGTGTCCGTCTGTGTCTCTGTCCACCCCCCACCACCACCATCCGGAGGACCCTCTCATAGCAGACAAAAGCAATGAATCAGGCTGCCCTCCGAGACCGTGACAGAGGGTCTGATCCTTAAAGTGTTCCCACTCACCATCCCCTCTTTGCCACAAGGGCCTCCGTGTGATAAATAATACTAATGAGTCAGATGTTGATGTCTTTAGTCTTTTGGTGCTTCTTTCTCTCTCTATAGGACATTGATATGGGCAGACAATCCAATGTGATCTTTCCACAGGAGAAAAAAAAATGAGAAACATACTGCAGGCGATGTGGATGAAGGCATAAAGCGCCTAGAAAAATGTCATCATAGTTTCCACATCACAAGAGCATTCCGGTTTTCAAACTATTCCTCAGTAGAAGAAGCTTTTTCGGAGAGAAAAAAAACGTGAAAATAATTTTACTGAACAGCTAGAGTTGGAGTGGAACTTGTGCGAAAGGAGATGAAATGCCAAAGAGTTTCCGTCACGTCTGATTCAGTCTGCCATCCTTTATTTTTAGCCTCAAAGAAATACACACAGATGTGTTATTGACATCAGCTTCTATTCCTGCTTTCACATTTTGAGGAATGGTTCAATGATTTATGGGCACTAGAATGATAAAAAAAAAAAATACTCTGCACAGGCGTAAAAATAGCTATCGAGATGATGTCAGCACAGACAGGACCTTAAGCATATTACACAACAATTTCTACCACATGCAAAGTACCATCCTGAGGGTAATGAGGCATTGCATTGAGAGAGAATATTTAGCATTTGCTGAACAGCAGCCAATAAGTTCAGAAGTGACTATTACAGGATAACAGCACATTTTATTTTCATTCATTCATTAAAATGTTTATCAGTAGCCGTGTTTCCGTTCAATTGACAAGCAGATTTTACACAAACTTTTGAAAAGTCGCAAAAAAAATTGTGAATCAGTCGGTGTTTCCATCAACTGGTTTGGAGCGAATAAACTCGGCTAGTTTGGTCAGAAGTTGCCGTTATAGGCACATGGCTGTAAGCCGCCTGTAAAAAAAAGTAGAAGAAGTCGAGGTCGCAAACCAAAAACAAGACAAGTTGGCTTGGCAATCTAACGGTCGTGTCTAGAAGGTAACCCACGAGTTGGGGAAACTCTTGCAAGATGGTTAGGTTAGGCATTGATCTCGAATAGTTAAGCTTAGGCTAGGTCATTGGGCAGGGAGTCTCGCAAGATCTTTTGCAAGTTTTTGACGATTACAGATCAGATTTCACAAATTGAGGATTACCTTCTAGACATCTAGCCCCATCTAACCCATACATCCATGATCTCACCCATCTACGAGAGAATAATGGAGAGAGGTCTTCAGGATTTTTTTGCAATTGGTTAATGTTTTAATTGCTCTTTCACGTCAGTTAGTATCGGCCATGTTTCATGTTTCATGTTCTTCAGAAAAGAAGACAAGCATTCGCATGTTATGGCAATATCCAAGAAGACGACCGGCAGTGGAAACAGTTGATCAGTCATATGAGTTAAGGCAAAAAAAACACCTCAAGCGAGCGTAAAAACTTTCTCTCGGAATTTAGGAAGTTTGATTGAATTTTGCTGTTTCTATACAGCTTCTCTAATGCGATACTTCAAATTGAGCTTAAAAATGGATTGGAATTGGAATTGAATGGAGACACAGCTACTGACTTCTTAAAACACAGTGTAACAAAAGCACAAGTAAAGGAGTCAGCAAACTGATTTCAGTAATGTCCGTTTTTTTTTTTTTTTTTTTTTTTACATATGACACAGCAATATTTATCTAACGTTTGCTAATATTAGCCACCATGAGACTTTTCTGTGTTTACTATGCATTTTCTGCAGTTGAGGTTTGGTTGGCGGACCTCTTTGATAAAGGTGGAAGTCCATCCATAAAAGTGGAAGTCCAAACCTGCCTTATATCAACCCAGAGGGGACACATCACCTCGACGTCAGAATCACAACGCAAAACATTAGGTCAGCCAGCAAGTTGCCCCGGATGTAGATCCCCATGCAGTTAGCCATAATGGTCGTTTCAGGTGACTACTTACAGGTGGTCTGAAGTGGCGAGTGCAAAGTAAGCACAAGCCATAGAGCCACAAAAGCTACATTTATGGGAAATACACCAGGTAGATATAAACGGGAATTTACGTTTAAGGCTGCAGTGGCAAATCCTGAGTGTATTGAATTTAGCAGTGTGCTTTATTGCTTATGTGATCTTCTTTTAAAAGTTGCATAGTCTCGGTTTAATGCTTAACATGGTGAAAAGCTGAACAAAGTGGTAGGTAAGTGACATGGTAGTACAAGTGGTATACATGTTTTTATACAGGATGTGTGAATCAGGTATTTTAAAGCACGCTCCAAAATGGTTCAGCTACGGACCCATAATCCTTCATTCTGTAATAGTTTAACAGAATAATAGGGGTAGCAGCTACAGCCTAAATGCCAGCTTTACGAGAAGCTCAACCAACAGCTTGTTGCTGGTCTTGGAGATCCTGCTGTACTTTCCACACAAAACAGTTAGCCACATACATTGGCACTAAGCCTGCCAACATTCCCCTTTTATGAAGGAGGCTAAAGATACACCTCTGGGGGGGACACTGCCTTGCAAGGACTTTCTATCTTTTCCAGTCAGAAAATCAATAACATTTAAGCAGTTCTGGTTTCTTTTCAGCGCCTAAAATACGTCCATATTGAATAAAGTTCACAATCTCATCACAACATGTCCTCCCACTGCAGCTCAGCAGAAACAATTGAGGCAAAACCACAACCTCTGGAGCACGGCCAAGTACTCCATATATCTCTATTCATGGCTCCATCTCTGTGTTGAAAATAGCTGTGCAGTGCTAACAAGTTATTTCTGACTCATCCTCTCCACCTGGCCTCTGCAATCACTCTGAAAAGGTGGTGGACCAAATTATAGGAGACACAAAAACAAATCTGACATGGACACATGGAAAACCTACAACCAACCGTGTGTTTATTTAAATGGCAAAATGTCAGTGTGTCATTCAGGGACAAGAAAATGTGTTCCACATAATTAAATAGCTCCAATGCTGTTATTAGGGCTGGGACGATACAACTAGTATTTCCCTATTCGATACTATCATTATACTTGGGTGCCGATTCGATATGTATTTTGATTTTTAAGTACTGCGATTCAATATTACGATTTGTTGCAATTTTTAACTTTTTTTAACACTAGACCATGGGGAAAAGTTGAATCATAAACTTCTGGGGAGTTTTACTTTGGAAAATATCTAAATTCATACATTAAAAATGTTTGATTTTCAGCATCTATGTAGTCAGAGATGTCCTGAAGTCAAATATATCAGTCATTGTCAGGCATTATTTATACCTTTTTTTTCCCAGCAACCCAAAAATCAAAGAATAAAGACATTTCCCTCACAAATTAGTAGTGTTTTCTTTTTAATTTATAAGGGACAGGTAATGTTTTATACTTCTGGTGAATATAATCCAATCATCTTATTTCATATATGTATTTTGTATACAGTTCCCTTTGTTAAAACCTTATTTTGAAAACCGGATGTAGTCACACGTGTATAATCCGCTAACTTCTCAAAATCCATCACTAGCTCTCCCGTCAGATCCGTTTTCTTTATACATCCATGGTCAGCTCCATCCGGGACGTTTGAATGCATTAAAGTTGTAGTGTCGACCAATTTGACCAATGAGATGAGAGTGACGACTGGCTTGAAAGCACGTTACCACAATACGATAACGTCCCCTGTCCATGCAAGCGAGGCACAAAACGTGTCGGTTTATGGTTAATAATCGGTAAACAAGGGTTGGTTATCGGTTAAGAAAATTTGTCAACATTAGCATCCCTAACGCAGACCCTCCGCCGTTTTTTACTTTCTCATTACGGCTCGCTGCGGTTTGTTTTGGTTGACGGATACGGAACAAATATGACGTCACGTTACTCATACTACAACAATAAAAGCGGTAACTTCCTTCTACCTCTGCATAGACTCAAATTAATTAAATATATCGATTCTTAAAAAATCAATTTCAAAACCGTTACAAAAAAAATGCAATCCATAGGAGAATCATTTTTTTCCCCACCCCTAGCTGTTATAATGTTGCCTTTGTGAAGTCAACTTGACAGTAGACAAGCTTTGCTCAGGCATCTGTAAAATTGGACTTTTTTTTGGGAGCCATCTGTTTAACCGTTTATGGCGATCCTCTGAAAGCAGATCTAGAGAAGGGCAGGGCATTCGATTCTCACCACCAAACCTCCAGGCTAAACTGAAGGCTAGTTTTAAGGGATCTTGTGGGGTTGCCTGGCTGTGACAGTGTGAGACAAGGGCTCGGCCTGTGGAGCTGCTGAACAGTAAGCCGCCCTAAACTCTCCGTCTTTGCTGAGTCGGCCCTTCCTTTGCTGAAACACAGGAAGCTCAACTGGATCACACAGGAAGCCTGTATCACGGTGCCTGGAAACAAGCCACATCTCCCTCTTGAAGCTATAAAGATCACATATTTGGCATTCAGCTGTGAAAGGAAGAGAATGACAGACACGGAGAGAGAGGGGGGGGGACCAGACTGCCTTGTTGCAGAGTTGAAAATGCTGTGCCAAAACGGCAGCATATTGTCTTTGTGAATCATGCGTGTCTGATTTCTAAACCTAAACCAGGCCATTGCTGTAATCTAAGCTCTGGGAAAAACTAAACAAGCCTGGAAAATGCTTCACACGATGCTAGTAAGCAACACAGCCAAAATGATCTGCAAATTAATAAGCAGCTGTCACAGATGTTAATTCTCTGGGATGATACTGTACACAAAAATCTGCAGCACCTGCATTGCTGAGACAGTGGGAGGAATAATTTCGATACGTGACAGCAGTCTGCAGTCTCAGGCAAATGTTTACAGCAGTGAGGTGATTATTCAGCAGTCTGTGTGAATGGAGACAAGGAGACAAGGATTTCTCCAGGGCTAATGGTCCCAACAGTCAGTCTGCTACTGGAGAGCTGCTGCTACTGGGAGACAAACTGTATATGCTAAAAACGAAGTTACCAGAAGTCTGTACAGCTGGTGCAGTATTGGCTGTTTGGACATATGTCATGTCATGCTAGTTTTGCAGGTAGCTAGTCATAAACCAAAGTATTTCACCGGATGATGCCGCTAGATGAAAAATTAAGGGATAATTAAGTAATTGCAGTTCATCCTGAGGGCAAAATGTACGACGGCGTATTAGAGCCACTGTAGTTAAATAAATACTGTAATAACGGAGCCCGGGGAGGGGTTTCTATTCAGAGAAAGAACTCTGAATTTCTCAGATTAAATTCGTACATTTATAAGAAAAAAATAGGGATGTCAAAGTTAACGGGATAGTAACACGTTAACGCAAATTTGTTTTAACGCCAATAATTTCTTCAACGCATTAACGCAACTAGCAATTCTTAGGTTGTAGCGGACTCAATATTAAAGCTAGATTGAAGATACTGATATCATATGAAACTAGAAATCCATTGGTACCAACCATGTCATACTAGTTTGTCACAAAGGAGGCTAAATAATGCTGAAAACTTGGTGATGAAAAACTGGCATGGCCATTTTCAAAGGGGTCCCTTGACGTCTGACCTCATGATATGTGAATGAAAATGGGTTCTATGGGTACCCACGAGTCTCCCCTTTACAGACATGCCCACTTCAATCACATGCATTTTTGGGGCAAATTATAGTCAAGTCAGCACACTGACACACTGACAGCTGTTGTTGCCTGTTGGGCTGCAGTTTGTCATGTTATGATTTGAGCATATTTTGTGAGGGTTTCTGGACAATATTTGTCATTGTTTTGTGTTGTTAATTGATTTCCAATAATAAATATATATTTATACATTTGCATAAAACAAGCACGCCGTATTTTGAAATTTTTTTTACCAACACTGACCCTAATACGCTGTGGTAGAAATTAATGTGTGCACCAAATGTCATAGCAATCCATCCAACAGTTGTCGAGACATTCCACTTAAAAACCACAAATGTGAGCTTCACGGTTGGCGGTAGAGGAAACGGCGAAACGGCAAAACCAGCCATCGTTTTCTGTGAGAACAGCAGCACAGGGAGCAAACTACAGTACAGCTATACAAGCTGTCCAACAGAAGCTAACAGGTCACAAAGACTATGTGGAAACTGCTCGCATTAAGTCCTAGGCTGCTCTGTTTTCTCGCTACACAGACGGATATGTCAAAGTTTGGTCTTAATCCGATTTGAACCCAGCAGTGGGCCAGCTGTGGACACTCCGGCCGTCTCTCTGCTGAGGCCCTAATGCTCGACAACTGGCACATTAATGACACTCAGATGTCTTTCATTAGGCCCAGGACTTGACACTTGAACTAGAGGGCCTCCATTTCCGCTACCATGGGAGAGTGAGAACTGCAGAGCTAAAAACAGTAGCACATGCATTTCCTCTCGGGAACAGTATATCTGTTTAATTCTTCTTATAGGGGCTGCTGAATGAACACTGTGTTCTAAAACTGTGTTCAAGCTCTGCTGTATCACTTAAATCAGAACAATAGACTTACTTTAGAGAAGCTTTCCTACTATACAACTGTCAAGCTTGATGTCCCTGAACTGTACAGCTTAAGTTGTTCTTACATTCTGTTTGAGTGGTATCATGTTCCCGAAACACGCTGCTAGTGATCTGCCTCATTAGTCGGCCTCAATTTAAGTATAATACACTTGTTTCTGTTGGAGTTCCTCAAATACCGCTGCATATCAATTCATTTACGCTGTATAACAGTTTGTGGTGGAAATGATGTCACTTCAATTTAATTAAATGCCGGGCTAGTTCAGTCAGAATAATTAACTCCTATTATCGAGATACACCAGATATATAAATAGAGGAATTTACAAGTCGAATGAGAGGCTTTAAAAGAAGCCACAGTACTATAATGTGTTTCTGTCTCTGAACCGGTGGACCGCTGGTGACTCACTTAACACCCCTGAGACGTCAGCGTCTAACAGACCGCGTTCACACACACACAGAGAACAGTGTTTGCATTGTATTGGTTCTATGGGTTCATGCATACTGCAGGGCACTGAGGGGAGGCGTATGGGAACTGATCAATGCTATGTAAATGATCAAAGGTATGAAGACAAGTTCTGACGTCAAAATATCAAACCAGACCAATTTTATACACAAAGACTAGTAGATATGGTTTGGATTCTGTATAATAGTTATGTTATAATATTAAAATCAAAATCAAAATCTACTTAAAAATCAGCTAAATGAACTCAATAACAATGCTGTCAGCGGAGTCCGTCACATTTCAGGATATGTTTACAGAAAAGTATACATTATACATATCAAATATTAAATAGAGTTGTAGTGTTTCTTTTCTTTTCTATCCGTATCTTATTTTGATGTTTTACTTTAGTAGTCTGGTTGCCAGTCTTAATTATAATTTTATTTTATTCTTTTATTGGTTTTAATCCATTAATTACTTTTTTGTATTGGTCAACAGTTGGTTTGAACTATTATTTGATTTGTTTTTATTTTATTCTTTTGGTTTTAAATCACGTCTTATTAATTTCCTACTGGCTGGCTGCTTATCTTAATTATTTAAATTTTTATTCCGACTTCTTAATGGTTTTAATTCACACGTATCATTTATGTGTCTGTCTAAATTGCTCTGGCTTCATTTAACAAAATAAACCAACGTTCTCAAACATTACATATTCTAAACACAAGAAGCAGTACAATAACTTTATCTAAAGAAAAAAGAAAAATAAATCTCATATAAAACATACACTGAGTAAAGAAAAAGTAAACAACACTACAGATCCTTGTGGCCTCAGGTTTAATGACCATGTAGACAAGGCCAGCTGGGGACTGTCATCTCAAATCCCTCTCCATCCATTCATTTCCTGTCTCCTATCTGTTAAAAGGCAGAAATGCCCCCAAAATACATTAAAGAACAATATTCAATACTCAGTGTCTAACTGGAACCAACAAAGTATTGAGGTTTTGATATCCAGCCTCAATTTTCCACTGGAGCATAATGAGCATTTCTCTGATAACAGCTATGTTATTCTAAGTGTTGGTGAAAGACAAGCCAGCATTCATGTTAGTGAATAAAGCCACATTTCTAAACACACAAACTCTTTTATATCCTCGAACTGAGTCGTTTTGTGAATGAAAAAGGCACATAAACGGTTCTTTTCCGCCTCGCAGGCCTTTGCAGTTAAACCCTCACAATAATAAACACAGTGTGATGGAACCGGCAGCCCGCAAAAGTCTGCTACTATTTACCACCAACATAACACGTTGGGCCTCGTTTTCTCAGCGGACATTGGCGAGCAGAGGTCAGCTTTAACCATGCCATTCCTCACCGGTGTTTCAGAGGCTGTTTTTAGAAGCAAGAGGCACCCCCCACCCACCAGAAAAAAAGGCCCAGAAGTGTATTTGAGGCCA